>NC_061078.1:347501-369428 GCF_021917145.1 Hypomesus transpacificus
AGGGGACAGCCCTGGTCAGCCTGTCTCTGGCCTGCTCACAGCTAGCTGACTGGAGGGGGAGGTGGAGGCGAGTACACAGCTCATTCAGGTCCCATTATGAAGTGTAAAACATGGGAACTTTAGAATGACTGAATGTTTGCCACCTCTGCCCTTTACACCCCTCCTTTACACAGTCACCTCCAGGAAAGATGCCAGAAAACTGAATGTGATCCATGAAGCTTACACACTTTCTCAGATCTGAAGTTTAACTGAAGAACTCAGTTAAACTGAATACTCATGATACCTCTGCAGTCTCTCTCTCTCTCTACCTCCCTCCATCTCTCTCTCTCTCTCTCTCTCTCTCTCTACCTCCATATCTCTGTACCTCCATCCCTCCCCCTCCCCCCTCCCCCTCTCTACAACCCCCCTCCCCTTTCTATCCCTCCCTCCAACCCCCTCCTCTTTCTCTCCCTTTCTCATTCCCTCCCCCCCTGTTTCTCTTCATGAACCTAGTAAAAAGTCAAAGTAGAGGGCTTTAAATCTGGCCTTTCCTTTCAGGCAAACATGCATGTTTAATGCCAGGAAAGCCAGGATATGATTGCCCTCAAACATTCTCAATATGCTGCTTCGTACCTGTCAGACACGGCTGTAAGTCTCCCATTGGCTCGTCACAGCAGAATCCTCTCACCTCATTGGTTTCCTGCTTTAAACCTGACCATCAGGTGTTTCCCCCTAATCAAAGGCTCAACAGTTGCTTGGCCCTAACAATTAGTTTATTCAATCTATTTACTAAACTACCCGTGGATATCTGTCTGCTACAGCATGCGTCTGCCCAGGATGGAGGGCAGGATGTAAATTGGCATCGTGGGAGATCTGTCCTGCTTGCCTGCCAAGACCAGATGAAACGTCCACACAGGGTGTAAACACACAAACAGTGCCGCCTGAGACGCCCAGTTAGAACATGCCCCAGGGTCTGTTATCTCCCCCCTGGTGGGCCGAGCCAATGAGAGACCGTCTGTGTCAATAATGGGCATCATGGGCTGGGGGCTGGACCAATGGAGGGCAAGGAACTCACCTTTGCAAACGTTGCAGCACCTGTTGTCGGGCAGAATCTGCTCTCTGACAGAACAGTTGAGGTCTGGACAGGTCTCTGACACTTTTCACCATCAAGCCATTCTGAGGGAAACGGGGAGAGGATGGAGACATTACACATATTTAGAACATATATAGCAGACATATAGCAGATAGACACAGGGGAAGGAGGGAAACTAAAGATTGAACAGCAGTGCTGTACATTAACAATAGGGCACATACAAAAGGGAAGAAAAAAAACAGATCAACTCTCTACACACACACACACACACACACACACAAACTTGAACCACATGCACAAACTTGAACCACATGCACACACACAAAGAAAGAGAACAGAGGGGGGTAGATAAAACACTGTTTTCTTCCCATGAGGTTTAAAAACAAACAGTTGTGTGTAGCGTTGCCACAACAGCCTGTCTACATAGTCAGGGTCCCTATACACCCTTCACTGTGAAGCACCACCAAAGCCCTGCAACACAACTCTACCTCTCTCTACCACAGCCCTGCAGCACAACTCTACCTCTCTCTACCACAGCCCTGCAACACAACTCTACCTCTCTCTACCACAGCCCTGCAGCACAACTCTACCTCTCTCTACCAAAGCCCTGCAACACAACTCTACCTCTCTCTACCAAAGCCCTGCAACACAACTCTACCTCTCTCTACCACAGCCCTGCAGCACAACTCTACCTCTCTCTACCACAGCCCTGCAACACAGCTCTACCTCTCTCTACCACAGCCCTGCAACACAACTCTACCTCTCTCTACCAAAGCCCTGCAACACAACTCTACCTCTCTCTACCCACAGCCCTGCAGCACAACTCTACCTCTCTCTACCAAAGCCCTGCAACACAACTCTACCTCTCTCTACCACAGCCCTGCAACACAACTCTACCTCTCTCTACCACAGCCCTGCAACACAACTCTACCTCTCTCTACCACAGCCCTGCAACACAACTCTACCTCTCTCTACCAAAGCCCTGCAACACAACTCTACCTCTCTCTACCACAGCCCTGCAACACAACTCTACCTCTCTCTACCAAAGCCCTGCAACACAACTCTACCTCTCTCTACCACAGCCCTGCAACACAACTCTACCTCTCTCTACCACAGCCCTGCAACACAACTCTACCTCTCTCTACCACAAGCCCTGCAACAAAACGCTACCTCTCTCTACCAAAGCCCTGCAACACAACTCTACCTCTCTGTACCACAGCCCTGCAACACAACTCTACCTCTCTCTACCACAGCCCTGCAGCACAACTCTACCTCTCTCTACCACAGCCCTGCAGCACAACTCTACCTCTCTCTACCACAGCCCTGCAACACAACGCTACCTCTCTCTACCACAGCCCTGCAACACAACTCTACCTCTCTCTACCACAGTCCTGCAACACAACTCTACCTCTCTCTACCACAGCCCTGCAGCACAACTCTACCTCTCTCTACCACAGCCCTACAACACAACTCTACCTCTCTCTACCACAGCCCTGCAGCACAACTCTACCTCTCTCTACCACAGCCCTGCAACACAACTCTACCTCTCTCTACCACAGCCCTGCAGCACAACTCTACCTCTCTCTCTCTCTCTCTCCCTCTCCCTCTCCCTCTCCCTCTCCCTCTCCCTCTCCCTCTCCCTCTCCCTCCTCCCTCTCCCTCTCCATCACAAGTTCTCTCTACCTCCCCCTTCCATTCTGTCTCTCTTTTTCATGTCTCTCTGTCATGGTTTTTATCTCTCTCCCTCTCTCTTCATCTCCTTGTCCCTCTCTTTCTCCCTCAAAGTTGCTTCAAAGTCGTCTCCTTCCAGGTGCCAGACCAACCTTCCTCCGTCTCCATGCTGCATGGGCTTCTGAAGGAGAGAAACAGTCCTGTCTGACCTCCATCTGACTCCATCTCTCTTCCGTCTTTCTCTTCCTCTCTTTCTCTCCTTTTCTCCTTTTCTCCCTCTCTCCATCTCCTCCCTCCCTCCCCCTCTCCTGGAGGAGGGAAGAGAGAAACTGTGCAGTCTCTCCTCCCTCTGACTCCTCCCCCGGCTCTTGAGATGACTGCACTCTGGGTGGGCAGTCTAGAGACTAGTCAGGCTCCTTGTGAGCACACAGCTAGGCAGGAAGACCTATCCAGAATGGGTTTAATCGAATATAAATGTATTAAATAAGAGCTTTATGCATTTTCATTATAATTATCTTTTGCTACACGATTGGAATTACTTAATATGTACAGATTTTGTATATTCACACACACACACACACAACTCTCTCGTTCTCTTCTTCTTCCTATATTACTCCCCACTCCTCCCCCCTAAACCCTGCTTCTCCATATGTCCATGTATATATTCATGTATATATTCATGTATATATTCATAGGGCTCTGTGTGTGGAATGCAGATACTGAGGTGATGGTGTTGCAGATACTGAGGTGATGGTGTTGCAGATACTGAGGTGATGGTGTTGTAGATACTGAGGCGATGGTGTTGTAGATACTGAGGTGATGGTGTTGCAGATACTGAGGTGATGGTGTTGCAGATACTGAGGTGATGGTGTTGTAGATACTGAGGCGATGGTGTTGTAGATACTGAGGCGATGGTGTTGCAGATACTGAGGTGATGGTGTTGCAGATACTGAGGTGATGGTGTTGCAGATACTGAGGTGATGGTGTTGCAGATACTGAGGTGATGGTGTTGCAGATACTGAGGTGATGGTGTTGTAGATACTGAGGTGATGGTGTTGCAGATACTGAGGTGATGGTGTATTATACACAAAGACTGAAGTAGCTCACTTCCTTCTACTTCCCTTCCCCTCTCCCTCCCCCTCTTCCTCCCCTTCTTCCTCATGCCTCCCCTCTCTCTCCTTCCTCCCTTCCCCCTCTTCCTTCCTCCCCTCTCCCTCCCCTCCTCCCTTCCCCTCTCCCCCTCTTGCAGTGGGGGCTGTGGAGAGTCTCAGAGGAAAAGCAGAGGGTCAGGCCAGTAATCAGCTCTCAGGAGACATTCTTTGACACACACACACACACACAAACACTCTCACTAATAAACAAACTCATACACACACACATACACTTTTCATTCTGACCTGGTAGCCTCATGCAGGATAAGTTTATCCAGAGTGGTTATCCGTGAAGCCTTGTTGTACACACACACACACACACACACCCACACACACCCACACACACACACCCACACACACACACACACACACACACACACACACAGCTGAAGGCTCTGATGGACAGACAGCTGACAAGGCAGGCCTGGGGAGACCCATGTCAACAGCTGTGGTCATTCAGGTAATATCAACTAAACATTATCAACTAAATATTCCTTTTTCCCTGGCTTTCTGTTTTAAAGGGTTATGGTTAGGCTCTCTGTCTGAAATAAGATCAAGCCAGTAATCAGACAAGCTGAGCTTTCTTTAAATGCTTTTCTGAAACAAACCTGTCAACCAAATGCAAGATGCTGATTCCAGGTCTGCGAGGCTAATCAAGCAGCCAGGAACCTCTTTGTTGGGATCTTCATAACTAATTACACTTATAAAAAAAAAATCTTAATAGCAACTTTGAAGATTTATTTATTTATTAAAGAAAGTTTCCTCCCACCCTGGACACTGTTTCAGTCACTCCCCTCTGGCGGAAGGCTGCGGTCCATCAGGACCAAAACCTCACACCACAAAAACAGTTTCTTCCCTTCCGCTGTTGGCCTCCTCAACAAGGCCAAGAGCTCACACTGACTTTAATGACTTCATGTCTTAAAACAATTGCATTTGCACTACTTCACAATTTGTGTAATATTTGTATTTTATATTGTATTTTATACTGTAAATTGGCAACTTATATTTTATTTTATGGCAACTTATATTTTATTTTATTGTATATTTTATTTTAATTGTATTCCACTTAGTATTGCTAGTTTATGTATCCTTAGTATAGTTAGACCATATATCTAAATTTAAGATTCCTATATGTTTATTGTATGCACCTTCCTGCCAAAGCAAATTCCTTGTCTGTGCAAACTTTCATGGCGAATAAATCCCTTTCTGATTCTGATTCTGGTTTCCCTGCTGGAGTAATGCCTGTTCCAGTGTCTCCCCACCTCCACCAGGGTGAAGCTGAGTGCTGGAGTAATGCCTGTTCCAGTGTGTCCCCAGCTCCACCAGGGTGAAGCTGAGTGCTGGAGTAATGCCTGTTCCAGTGTCTCCCCAGCTCCACCAGGGTGAAGCTGAGTGCTGGAGTAATGCCTGTTCCAGTGTGTCCCCACCTCCACCAGGGTGAAGCTGAGTGCTGGAGTAATGCCTGTTCCAGTGTGTCCCCAGCTCCACCAGGGTGAAGCTGAGTGCTGGAGTAATGCCTGTTCCAGTGGGTCCCCAGCTCCACCAGGGTGAAGCTGAGTGCTGGAGTAATGCCTGTTCCAGTGTCTCCCCACCTCCACCAGGGTGAAGCTGAGATCTGAAGCTTTTGTTTCAGCATCAGACAGCTCTCCACCCGCCTCCCACCAGGGCACACTGAACAGACTGTGTGTGTGCGCGTTTGTGTCTAGGAGTGTGCGAGTGTGTGTGCGTGTGTATGCGAGTGGATGTGTGTGTGTGTGTGCGCAAAAAGGGGACAGGGACTAATGAGGGCTGCTGGCTAATTGAATAACTCAAGAGATCAATCCAGCATGTAAGGCCATAACACACACACGCACAGCAGGAGGCATGCTGGTCTGTGTGGGTTTGAATCTGTATTCAAATTCAGCAGATCCTCTGACGATCCATCCTCAGACATCCCATAATGCTCGAGGGGTGGGGAGGAGAGGAAGTGAAGAGGAGGAGAGGAGGAGGTGAAGAGGAGCAGGTGAGGAGAGGAAAGGAGGAGGAAGGAGAGGAGCAGGTGAGGAGAGGAAAGGAGGAGGAAGGAGAGGAGCAGGTGAGGAGAGGAGGAGGAAGGAGAGGAGCAGGTGAGGAGAGGAGGAGGAAGGAGAGGAGCAGGTGAGGAGAGGAGGAGGAAGGAGAGGAGCAGGTGAGGAGAGGAGAGGAGGAGGAAGGAGAGGAGCAGGTGAGGAGAGGAGGAGAAGTGTTACCTTGCACTCTCTGCAGCTCTTGGTCAGGAGTCGCTGTCCCTCAGAGAAGGTCTGGCCCAGGTAGGAACACTTAGCTGTAGAAGACAATATGACTCAGGTCTGAGAGGAGAAGGAGGAGGAGGAGGGAGGAGAGGAGAAGGAGGAGGGAGAGGAGGAGGAGAAGGAGGAGGAGAGGAGGAGGAGGAGGGAGAGGAGGAGGAGAAGGAGGAGGAGAGGAGGAGGAGGAGGGAGAGGAGGAGGAGAAGGAGGAGGGAGAAGAGGCATCCACCCTGACCCGGGCTGTGTTGGTGTTTGTGTTGAGAGACTGGTTACATGGTGCTGGGATCTCTTTCAAATCAGCTTCTAAAAAAAAGTTTGAGGTTCTGAAGATCTGAATAGGTAATTCAGTGGGAGGGAGAGGAGGAGAGGAGAGAGAGGAGAGGGGGAGAGAGGGAGAGGAAGAGAGGAGAGGGGGAGAGGAGGAGAGGAGAGGGGGAGAGGAGGAGAGGGGTAGAGGAGGAGAGGGGTTAAAGGAGGAGAAAAGAGGGGTAGAGGAGGAGAGGAGGAGAGGGGGAGAGGAGGAGAGGAGGAGAGAGGGGAGAGGAGGAGAGGAGGAGAGGAGGGGGAGGAGAGGGGGTAGAGGGGGAGAGGGGAGGAGGATAGAAGGAGAAGAGAGGGGTAGAGGAGGAGAGGAGGAGAGGGGTAGAGAAGGAGAGGAGAGGAGAGGAGGACAGGAGGAGAGGAGAGGAGGAGAGGAGGAGAGGAGAGGGGGAGAGGAAGATAGGAGGAGAGGAGAGGGGGAGGAGGGGGAGGGGAGGAGAGGAGAGGGGGAGAGGAGGAGAGCGGCTCTCGTTAAGCTGTTTGAACATCCCAGCTTCTCCAGCGCCCCTGCAGAAAGCAGACGTCTGAACAGCTACTGGAGCCACGACAGGCCTCCCACACCTGAGACACCAGCCCAGCCAGCGCCTGGAGAACAGCTTCTGACTGCAGATCAAGAGGATGTAGGTTTGAATCCTGGGGTGGAGGGGCCAGGGGGGGCCGGGGGGCCAGGGAGATCCCGGAGGCCAGGGGGGCCGGGGGGCCAGGGGGCCAGGAAGATCCAGGAAGCCAGGGGGGCCCAGGGGATCGTGGGGGGATGGGGGGATACTCACGTCGGCATCGTTTACAGCAGGTCCCCTCCACATGGACAGGAAGTGAATCATCGGAGCAGTTGGTCGGGGCGCAGAACATCCTGCGACACTCCACCACACCGTTTCTGTAAAGGCAGAAGGTTTACTAAACACACACACCACCTCCCACACCGTTCTGTAAAGGGCAGAAGGTTTACTAAACACACACTCCACCACACCGTTCTGTAAAGGCAGAAGGTTTACTAAACACACACTCCACCACACCGTTCTGTAAAGGCAGAAGGTTTACTAAACACACACTCCACCACACCGTTCTGTAAAGGCAGAAGGTTTACTAAACACACACACCACCTCCCACACCGTTCTGTAAAGGCAGAAGGTTTACTAAACACACACACCACCTCCCACACCGTTCTGTAAAGGCAGAAGGTTTACTAAACACACACACCACCTCCCACACCGTTCTGTAAAGGCAGAAGGTTTACTAAACACAGATCTGTTTCTGGGTCTTTCTGGGTCTGTTGTGGGACTAGGTGAAGTGGATCTTGCTGGTCTGTTCTGTTCTGTTGTGAGGCTAGGTGAAGTGGATCTTGCTGGTCTTGCGGATCGTTTCAGATGAGACCAAAATGACCTCCATGATGGGTCAACTCATCCAGCTCTAACAAGAGGACCTGCGTGTGTGTGTGTGTGGCCAGGGTAACCCACCTTGCAGATACAGGTCCTACAGTGGTGTGTTTCTGTCCAGAGCTCCTGGTCCCTGTAGATCAGCCCTCCAGCCTGGCAGCTCCTCTCACAGTGACAGCCCTCCAGCTGGGTGAGCCTGGACTCAGCATAGTTCAGCTGCACGGCACACAAACACATGCACACACATGCACACACACACACACACATGCACACACATGCACACACACACACATGCACACACATATACTTTGTTACTGTACTTAAGTAGATTTTATTTCAAGAATATTTTTGAAAAAAGGTTTAAAAACTGGTTGCATCTATGCAAACTTTCGAAATTCCTTTTGGGGATTTCTTTTTACCTGTTGAAACCACACACACACACACTCACACACACACTCACACACACACACACTCACACACACACAGAAACATGCTGCAACCCAAGCTTCGCGTCCCTGACACACAGTCAGTGGGACTTTAGAGGTGAGCAATTATTCATCCTCCACACTGTCACCATCTGCCCCTCCTCCCCCCTCCTCCCCCCTCCTTCTCTTGCTTCGCTCCTCTCTCTCTCTGTGTGCTACTGTGGTCTCTCTCTCCCTGTGCTACTGTGGTCTCTCTCTATGTGCTACTGTGGTCTCTCTCTCTCTGTGTGCTACTGTGGTCTCTCTCTGTGTGCTACTGTGGTCTCTCTCTCTCTCTATGTGCTACTGTGGTCTCTCTCTCTCTCTATGTGCTACTGTGGTCTCTCTCTCTCTCTATGTGCTACTGTGGTCTCTCTCTCTCTCTCTCTATGTGCTACTGTGGTCTCTCTCTCTATGTGCTACTGTGGTCTCTCTCTCTGTGCTACTGTGGTCTATCTCTCTCTGTGCTACTGTGGTCTCTCTCTCTCTCTCTCTGTGCTACTGTGGTCTCTCTCTCTATGTGCTACTGTGGTCTCTCTCTCTCTCTGTGTGCTACTGTGGTCTCTCTCTGTGTGCTACTGTGGTCTCTCCTGCCACTGTCTACAGCTCAGCGGTACAGCAGCTGACTTCAGATCAGATGACAGGTTGGAATCCCCCCTGTACGTGTGCTAAATGAACAGATGGTTGTTGTTCCTTCCCACCTTAAGCGTCATCCTGGCCAGAAGCTCCTGCAGATCCATGATGCCCTGGACCAGACTCAAGAAGTCACTGCATGTCGGGCAAGCTCACCAGGAGAAGAGAGGGGGAGGACAGAGGAGGAGAGAGAGAGAGAGAGACAGAGACAGAAAGAGAGACAGAGACAGAGAGAGAGAGAGAGCGAGAGAGACAGAGAGAAAGAGAGAGATAGAGAGATAAGTCAAGCAGCACAGAGTGTGAGAGAGTGAGAACTCGCTTCACGTCATTAGACACCAGGTTGTTGTTATGTGTCCTGAGAACAGACCTTTCTCTGCACCAGTTCTATAGGTCAGCTGAGCATTTTAGCACTTTTTACATAAAAACTGATAAAACAGATACAGATAAAACAAATACTGCATGTAGAAAGTACAGCAGACGGTCAGTGACATCTCAGCTACCAGACACAGTGGTGAGAAACGACGTCTCATCTTCATAGTAGTATCTCCATAGCAGTTATCTAGACTAGCTAACATAGCTACAGTACTATCTGTCTAGCTGTTATCTAGACTAGTAAACATCTCTTCATACAGCAGGTTTGCTGCGAAGGGCAACCAGAGGGAGGAATATTGAATATGAATTATTGATATAGAAGAAAGGTGAGTATGGATGGAGAGAAGGATGAGAGGAGGGAGAGGGGAAGGAAAAGACAAATGCAGGAGACGAGGTGAGGAGAGAGAGGGGGAGGGAGATAGAGAGAAGGTGAGATAGGAGGAGAGAGAGGGGGAGGGAGATAGAGAGAAGGTGAGATAGGAGGAGAAAATGAGCTTGGATAGTTCAGTAGTACTTCTTTACTTACTGCGATTTAAGTTGGGACACTGAGAGATGTAGCCATTCGGAGCGAAAATGAACTTGACATCCTGTATAATACCCTGCAGAGAGAGAGAGAGACAGAGAGACAGAGGGACAGAGGGACAGAGAGAGACAGAGAGAGAGACAGAGAGACAGAGAGAGAGAGAGAGAGAGAGAGAGAGAGAGAGAGACACACAGGGAGAGAGAGAGACAGAGAGAGAGAGAGAGAGAGAGAGAGAGAGAGAGAGAGACACAGGGAGAGAGAGAGACAGAGAGAGAGAGAGAGAGAGAGAGAGAGAGAGAGAGAGAGAGAGAGAGAGAGAGAGAGAGAGAGAGAGAGAGATTAAAAAGACACTCAGTTTCCACTAGAGAGCTCGTAGTGTAACTGTTGAGTCATGGTGATCGTCATGGTGATCTGTAATCTTCTTTCTCTCCATCTGTCATCCCTGAATGCATCTGGTACCTGATTCTATACCGACACCCAGGAGACTAGCAGAGAAGCACACACATAAACACACACACACAAACACACACACATAAACACACACACATAGTTCACTCACACACCTGAATTGTGTCATTGTGAATGCAGGTAAAGATGTTGAGAGAGAGGTCTGTGACCTCTACAGGAATCCTGACCAAGCATGCCTTCTGCTGATCAATAGATAATACCGCCTGAAGCAAGACACACACACACACACAGCCCCCCTCCCATCATAGTCAACACAGAAACATGGGATCCTGTGTGGAGCACATTCATTATTTAAAAAAAGAATCACTAATAACTAGAAAAGGTACATTTCCTGAAGAAAATGTGTGTGTTTGCTGAAAGCAGTTGAAATTATTTTGTTTTGATGGTTTGAATAGTGAAGTAGATTTTACAAAGTTGTCGAAAAAAGAGTGCTGAAAAGTTTCTTACTTATTTTCATACATTTAAAAGGGTTAAAAGTATTAAAGTATTAAAGAATGAAAGACTAAGAAACAGAAAAAAGTTTGAAGTTTGAAAAATGAGCAAATACAGTGATGAAGAGTATATTGCATACCAGTTATCAATATCATAGCAGACAAAAGTGTTGCTTTGAAACCAAAATGGTGAGACAGTGTTAAAGGTATATCTGTCATTGTTATGCAGTATTTTCTTACAGTTGAAAAAGGACAAAAAAGAGTGATGAAAAGGGTATCTTATTTTATTTCATAAATGTTAAAGCGTTTTGTTGGAGGTCAATGCTCTTAGGACAGTCACCCCCATCACCCTGTGCGACTCCCCAGTCAACACTGTGGAGTCCTTTCGCTTCCTGGGCACCATCCTCTCCCAGGACCTCAAGTGGGAACTGAACATCAGCTCCCTCACCAAGAAAGCACAACAGAGGATGTACTTCCTACGGCAGCAGAAAAAATTCAACCTGCCAAAGACAATGATGGTGCACTTCTACACAGCCATCATTGAGTCCATCCTCACTTCTTCTATCACCATCTGGTACGCTGCTGCCACTGCCACCTCGAGGACCCTGAGGCGAGCAAGCAAGATTGTGGCTGACCCCTCCCACCCTCGACACTCTCTGTTTCAGCCACTCCCCTCCGGCAGAAGGCTGCGGTCCCTCAGCACCAAAACCACACGCCACACAAACATCCCATCCGCTGCTGGCCTCTTCAACAAGGCCAAGGACTCCCACTGACTTGACCACTTATCACTTTATCTGCACAAGACACCTTGCCATATTGCACTATGTTGCCCTATTTGTACTATAGCCATTTTATATTTTATTTCATTCTAAATCTTTTACATTTTTAGCCCCTTAGTAAAAGTTAGACTTGTACTTTTCTCATGGCTAAAATTGGAAGAGACGATCTGATAGGCTGCAGAGGATATCTTTTAGAAAAAATGCATTTGTGAATCTAAGCGCGTCAGGAAAGTTCCAAAACTCCACACCAACGAATGCAGGGATTCACACCAACGAATGCAGGGATTCACACCAACGAATGCATGGATTTGTAACTTGTGTTTGTCAGGTTGCAAACGAATGTAATAGGGTCATTTATGTGTGAATCGTGTTACGTTTGTTTGTTTGGATCGTGTTACGTTTGTTTGTATGAATCGTGTTACGTTTGTTTGGATCGTGTTAAGTTTGTTTGAATCGTGTTGCGTTTGTTTGAATTATGAAACTAATCTAACTCCATAGGTGTCAGGTGGCTGAGCGGTTAGGTAATCGGGCTAGTAATCAGAAGGTTGCTGGTTCAATGCCCGGCCATGCCAAATGACGTTGTGTCCTTGGGCAAGGCGCTTCACCCTACTTGCCTCAGGGGAATGTCCCTGTACTTACTGTAAGTCGCTCTGGATAAGAACGTCTGCTAAATGACTACATGTAATATATGTGTATGTGTTTCTATTTACTTATCCATGTATTTTTTCTACCAATTAGTTGGCAACATTAATAATATACCAACTTGAATAATAATAACATGGATACAAGTTGTACAAGTTGTGTGGTGTAATTACACGTATGTGTTTAAACTGCCATGTGTGTCTCTCTGTATGTAAGTGTATGAAATACAAGTATATAAGGCCATGATTTACATTAATGAATATTTCTGTTATTCCACCATTGCTTTGGCAATATGAACAATCGTTGTAAACAACACTATGTCTGCTGGGAAGTAGGAAACAAACAGCACAAACTCCCAGACATGTTACAGCTTCTAGTGTTTGAGATGTGTGTGTGCATGATAATGTGTGTGTTTGAGATGTGTGTGTGCATGAGAATGTGTGTGTGCGTCTCAGACAGCCAGGTGCAGCTGGAGAGCCAGAAAGTTCTGGAGACTGAACTAGGTGATAGAAAGCTGTCTTTAAATACCAGAGCTTTCCTGCTGCAGAAACACAGGGAGGGAGCGGGGGAAACAAAGATGGAGAGGAGAGAGAGAGAGGGAGAGAGGGTGTGTGTGTGTGTGTGAGTGTGTGTGTGTGTGAGGGTGTGTGTGTGAGGGTGTGTGTGTGCGTGTGAGTGTGTGTGTGTGTGTGTGAGTGAGTGTGTGTGTGTGTGTGTGTGTGGTGCGTGTGAGTGTGTCTAACCTTGAAGAGGCCGTGCTTGTGGCTGTGCTGGCCGAGCCAGACTGCGCTGCCTGGGGTGAGGTCCATCTGGGGGGGGTCGATCACACGCTCGTAGATCCTGGAGACACACAGGACACACCCAGTTACACACACCAGACCTAACACACACACACACCAGACCTAACACACACACACACCAGACCTGACACACATACACAAGGGCATAACCATGGTTTAGACATTGGGGGGGTCCAAATGAATACCCTTTCCCATATTTTTGTTGTTGTTAAGTGCATTGCCTACAATTCTATATTCATACATGAACATTTGCACATTTAGAACATAGTTTCGAGGACTTCATTGACCATTTTTAATTCCCATCTAAAGGAATAGTGTAATTTCTCCGAGACAGGTGAGGAAGGGAGGTGAGGAGGGGAGGGGAGGTGGGAGGGGAGATGAGGAGGGGAGGTAGGTGAGGAGGGGAGGTGAGAAGGGAGGAGGTTGGAGGGGAGGTGAGGAGGGGAGGTGAGGAAGGGAGGGGGGGAGGGGAGGAGGGGAGGTGAGGAGGGGAGGTGAGGATGGGAGGGGAGGAGGTGAGGAGGGGAGGTGAGGAGGGGAGGTGAGGTGGGAGGGGAGGGGAGGAGAGGAAGTAGGTGGGAGGGGAGGTGAGGAGGGGAGGGGAGATGAGGAGGGGAGGTGAGGAGGGGAGATGAGGAGGGGAGGGGAGGAGGGGAGGTGGGGGGGAGGTGAGGAGGGGAGATGAGGAGGGGAGGTGGGGGGTAGGTGAGGAGGGGAGGTGGGGGGGAGGTGAGGTGGGGAGATGAGGTACTGGGGGGGTGTAACAGGGCCAGGTGGGATCTGCTCATCCATAACCTGTAAAATGGAGCACTGCTCTATTTTCACCTCTCTCCTCTTAACCTTTAGAAACACAGAGAAATGGAGGGAGGAAGGGAGGAAGAGGGAGAGAGTTATTCCATCTCTACACTGTGGAGTCAGACCCAGTGGACCAGCTACTAGCCTCCCAGTTGGACTCCCATACACACACACACACAGTCCAGGCTAAGATGCACAAGAGACACAGTATGAAAGGTAATGTCTCTGGAACAGGCGGTTAACATATCTGAAACTCCTCTCAAACAGTCTTTCATCTCCAGCAGGGAGAAGAACATTTAGTTCTCTGGCATCCCTCGTCCGCCTTCAAAGGAGAGATCTCAATCAGGGTCTTGATTACGCTCTCAGGGAGAGGCTGCTCTCTCAGGAAGAGGCTGCTCTCTCAGGAGGAAGCTGCTCTCTCAGGAAGAGGCTGCTCTCTCAGGAGGAAGCTGCTCTCTCAGGAAGAGGCTGCTCTCTCAGGAAGAGGCTGCTCTCTCAGGAAGAGGCTGCTCTCTCAGGAAGAGGCTGCTCTCTCAGGAAGAGGCTGCTCTCTCAGGAAGACGGTGCTCTCTCAGGAGGAGGCTGCTCTCTCAGGCAGGGTGAGGCAGGGGCTGCCAGGGTGAGGCAGGGTGAGGCAGGGGCTGCCAGGGTGAGGCAGGGTGAGGCAGGGGCTGCCAGGGGTAGGCAGGGTGAGGCAGGGGCTGCCAGGGGTAGGCAGGGTGAGGCAGGGGCTGCCAGGGGTAGGCAGGGTGAGGCAGGGGCTGCCAGGGGTAGGCAGGGTGAGGCAGGGCGAGGGAGGGTGAGGCAGGGTGACCTCCTGGATCCCACCCACTTTTTGAAAACAGCAAATCTGTCCCCCCCCACATGTTAATAAGAAAATGATATTTAACTATATTTATTCAGTCACATTTGAAAACCAACTACGCCTCTAAATCCAATGTAGGAGATCCAGGTGGTGCTGTCAAGCCCGTCCTCTGAGCTGGACCAGACAGACCTGGGAAGACCCCGCTCTCTCGGCTAGGGGACTGGGACATGGTGCAGATCTGGGGTTGATAGGTGAGGCCAAATCACAGGCCGTCATCATGGTTTATGGTGATAAATGAGTGCTGATTGGCTGGAGTTTAACATCACGTCGAGCTCGTCTCTCCTTGCAGTTGCGGGTGATCTGTTTCACCACAGCTTGAAATCAAAAGCTCAATCAAAGCAATTAGGAATCGCAACGCCGCCGCAACGCCGCCGCTCCCGACTGGCCGCTCTCAGAACTGCCTTGTATCGTTAATTAACACTGTTTTGAACTCTGGTTACACAGGAAATGCGTCTTTAGTGTTTCCTGTCCAGAGAGCTTGTTAACAGAGTTAGGGTTAGCTAGTTAGTTAACACTAACCCTTGTTAACAGAGCAGAAACAGGGCATCTACCAGGGGGGAGTTTGGCTCAGGGGCAGAAAAGTTGCAGGTTCAAATCCCTCCTCGTTTGTTGACTTGGACAGAACTGTTCATAATCCATTAACTAAAAACATGATTATGGTCACTCTTCGTCTCAGCAGCCCAGCCAGCCGTCCAGAGGGTAGGGGCATGGCGGGCTTCCTGGAAGATGGTACACTACTTCCTGTTCATAACACACCTCTTCATCGGAGGCTAATGCCTACAGTCCACACTTGTCAATACATAAGATAGAAATCAGATATGTTGATTCTTGCCAAAGCAGACAAAATGCACTGAGAGCTAAACAGTGATGATCTCCTTCAAGTTCTGCTGCACTGGAACCTGCTCCCTGTGATTTCCCCTCAATCTGCAGGAGTCAACTTCTAGTTCTACAGCGTCCATTCAGCCTCTCCTTTTACAGCCTCTATTCAGCCTCTAGTTCTACAACCTCTATTCAGCTGGCTTCCCCTGCCCCCAGGTGTTCCTGTTGAGGGACAGCAGCTTCAGCCATCATCCTGGAAATCCCACAGTCACCTTCAGTTCTGTCTTCAAACACACCTTCAGTCACTCCATCGCACTGAGCGGAGCTGAGAAACCAGTCAATCAGCCGTGTTATGCAAATGACATGACAAAGAAACAAGCATTGATTGGGAACTGAGCTACCCATGATCTCATTACCTGTAATACGTATCCTTCAAACTCACCATTATTAGCTCTAAAACACCCATATCATAATTCACATTATTCATCCAGAGCTACAACAAAGCAAACTGTTAGAAATGGACCTCAGAATGTGTCTGGTGAATCATTTCGTTTGGGATGTTCATTCACCAACGAGAGGGTTTTCTTCAGCAGACACCTGAGGACCATCTTCCCAGACGACCAGGAGGGGCATCTTCACTCAAACTGGAGCACATCTCATTAGGAAGGAGTGTGTCTCATGTTTAATGGATGAAATGACCCAAATCCCTTCCTCTACGTGGCTGTGTAGTGGAAGGGGGCTTGCTGTTCCCTGTGCATCTGAAGACATCATCTGGCTTTGTCACAATATTCCCCCTGGACCTACAGGCTGCTCCAACCCTGTCAGACATCTTTAATTACTTCACCCCAACAATGACCTTATCAGCTGAGATAAGCACCTGGCCTGCTCTGATAAGAAGCAGATTCAACACCGCGAGACATGGCTGTCAACATATGCAGTGAATAAGGTGGAGTAGAGAGTTTGTGTGTGTCTACAATGAGTGTGTGTGTGTCTACAATGAGTGTGTGTGTGTCTACAATGAGTGTGTGTGTGTCTACAATGAGTCTGTGTGTGAGTCTACAGCCCTGGTTACAACTGCCACATTTAGGCTAGGGGGGAGGCGGGGGAGGCTGGGGTGAGAATGAGGGAGACTAGGGGGGAGGCTGGGGTAAGGCTGGAGGAGACTAACAGGAGGCTGGGGTGAGGCGTGTATACAGATGGCTGTTTTACATGATGTCATGTTACACTGGTTACATGATGTCATGTTACACTGGTTGCATGATGTCATGTTACTCTGGTTCCAATTCACTAAGGAACACTTATACCTGGCCAGGCCAGTAATTAGGGATGTGAAAAACTGTTTTACTGAAGTCATCATGAGGTCTCCATATTTCTGGAATTTTAAAAGACTAAGCCTACACTTGATCACCTTTATTGATCCTCCTGACCACTGTCACCTGACCACTGACACCTGACCACTGTCACCTGACCACTGTCACCTGACCTGGAAGCCCCTCCAATCAATCAGCTGTCATAAAGAACACCTTCCACACGCCCAGGGTAGTCCCACACGCTCTGCCGAGGTCCTCTGGTGTTCGTCAATACTCATCCCTCCTCCCTGCCTCACCCCGGCCTCCCCCCTGCCTTCCTTACCACCAGGCCATGCACAGCACCATAGGCAAAATCAATGTCTGAAAAGGGTTTACATTTAACATTCATTGACATTTCTAGTTTTCCTTCATTAGGCTCTATGTTCCAGGAGAGTAATTATCAGCTGGGAGGCTGGAGAGCAGGGCACAGGCCCTAGTATTGATCCTGCAGTGGGAGTTCTGCTGGAACAGTGGCATTGATCGCAGGCTGGAGGCTCTCAGGTCGTATTATTCCACAGCTGGTGTTGTGTGTCAGAGGCTACCTGACCAACCACATGCTCCGACCAACCACACGCTCCGACCAACCACACACTTCGACCAACCACACGCTCCGACCAACCACACGCTCCAGCCAACCACACGCTCCGACACGATGCAGAATGCAAGCCTCCTAGCCTTTTCCCAAACAGCCTCCCAGCCAAATATGGACAGTGTTTCCCACACAGACTAATTTCTGGCGGTGCGCCACAGAATCAACACAGACCGCCACATATTGCCTTTCGTTATTCGCTTTTTAAAACATGCAGCGTATTCGTTCAGCTGCATTTCCTTTCCCTGCTCTCCCTCCGTCTCTGTCACTCACACGTCTCTCTCTAACTCTCTCCCACACATTAAAAGTGCTATAAAAAATATTTTTTATTCTGAATACAATGTTGTCAGTGTGTTAAGGTTGGAGTCCCGACCAGAAACTTAGCGAACAAGTGAATGCGCCTTCTTTAGAAAGTTTACTAGTCGCAAGTTAGTAAAATGCAGTTAGGTTGTCGAGATCAAAACACTATATGTAGCAGCTGTGAATATTTCATCCTCTACAACATCCGGAAGATCAGGAGATACCTGTCTGAGCACTCCACCCAGCTGCTTGTCCAAGCACTTGTCCTCTCCAAGTTGGACTACTGCAACTCGCTGCTCGCTGGTCTCCCAGCATGTGCAACCTGCCCTCTTCAGAGGATTCAGAACGCAGCGGCCCGCCTGGTCTACAATCTACCCAGACGCTCCCATGTTACCCCGCTCCTCATCTCTCTCCACTGGCTACCCATCAACGCCCGTATCAGATTCAAGGCCCTGGTACTGACCTTCCGAGCAGTGAGCGATACTGCACCCGACCACATCAAGTCTCTCCTGCAGCCTTACACCCCCACCCGTCACCTACGGTCTTCTTCAGACAACCGCCTGGTAGTCCCACCGCTCAAGACCGCCCGGTCCCAACACAAGCTCTTCTCCTGCCTGGCACCCCAGTGGTGGAATCACCTCCCCACCTCCATCAGAGACACAGACTGTCTCCCCACCTTCAAGAAAAGGCTCAAGACGCACTTGTTCCGGGAGTACAACGGCACTTAGGAATGCTTGGCTGGACCTGATGTTAGTTTCCTCCAGGATCACAATTACTCTTATTGAGAGACTTGTTGCTCTTGTAGGTTAGTTATCACGAAGTTAACTCTTTAATCTTCTACTCGCTGTGAAATATTTTACTGCTGATTGTTCTTCTACAGGTACAGTCTTGCACTTTTTAGGGTTCATGTTGTTTTAATTTGTAACTTGTATAACTGTATGCTCTTATGGGTCTTCCCTTTTGGCACTTGTTTAGTTTTTTCACAATGTATGCTTCATGTTTTGGCTGCTTGCAATGTTTGGGACTACCTCGTTGTTATGATCAGTGACCTATGCTCTTTTGTAAGCTCTTTCTTGGAAGTCGCTTTGGATAAAAGCGTCTGCTAAATGCATAAATGTAAATAGTTAAGTTATTTGTTTTACTCTTACACTGAATGTTTGCTGCTTCAATCCAGATGAATATTGAAAAGCATTTTCCGCGACTGAAAAAGCCACGTGTTGAGGATAAGGACCAGCATGAACAAGAGGTATCAGTCTGAAACAGAGCTCAATAGTCCGACCAGATTAGTTATGTTATTAATTTGTTTACAATATTTTCAGGCTTGAACCAGTGCTGCTCAAGCACAAAGACAGGGTCAGGAGATACTCTGGGCGTGAGGGTTTTTGTGAAGGTGTGAATCATTTTTGAATCATATTTAATATAATAAAGCACTGTGTAACAAATGATTAATTTAGGAGGGAGGGGAATACAGACATACAATGTCAATCAATGCTAAAAAGCAAAGCAGCAAGGCTCTGAAAGAGGTCAGGTCTGGTCATCACAAAGGAGAGGCAGGACAGACATGATACACACTCTGCAGACATCTCACCATCACCACCACCTCTGCCTCCATCACCTGATTACCATCACCTGATCACCACCTGATCACCTCCACACCATCACCACCACACCTCTCCCTCCATCACCACACCATGAAACAGTCCATCCTGTCCTTTGTAGCTGTGGGCCGTGACGTGGAGATAAGGAGAGGAAAGCCTTCCAACCCAGCAGCAGATCCAGACTAGGGACAGAAAGGTTCATTAGCATGTCCACATGCTGTTACTGCATCTGCTGGAGAGGATTCTGCCGCAACCAGGAGCAGCATTAGCACCTTCTCAAACACACCTACACACACACACGCTTACACACACGCATACAAGCATGGGTGCACGCACACACACACACACCAAGCAGCGTGCACACATGCACACTCTCATGCATAAACACCTTCACATACTCACACACCCACACACCACAGTCCCCATGGATGGAACACTGGGTATCAAGCTTTCACTTGGCAGCTTTGAGACATTGATACATTAGTTAAGCCAAGACACATTAGAGGCATTCATAGGCTTTATAGGTTTCACAAAAGCCAACAATCCAATGTGTTCTTTCACTGATAAAAAATAACTAATGGACTCCATATTGAGCAGTCTGCATTAATTATGCTTCTAGATATTATTTAGCGGGATAAATCATTGAACCCTGCCATTGATGACTGTGATAAACCCACACACATACAGACACACAGTCATGGGCACACTCCGAGTCACACTGTCAGAGGAATGTGCATGGCTGAATCCATCATGAGACAGATCCACCAGAGAGATTTAGGGACCATGGGCCGTGAGAATGACAGCCCAGGTTTGGGTGGCATCTGCCAGGTCAGGCATTCACCGCCACAACCACCCAGAGTCCTGCCTTATGGTTCAGAATACTTAAACACAATAAAAACACTGTCTCTTTCTTTATAAGTCAACTGGCATATCCTCTGCCCCTCTTCCCTCCCTCCCACCCGCCCGAACCCATCCCAATGTCACTCTCCACCTCGCTCTTTCCTACACACAGTCTACCTCTTAATCATCCTCCACTCACAACCAAAAAAGAGAGAGCATGGAAGAAGTAGAGAGAAAGAAAGAAAGCAGAGTTTGGCTGAACAAGAGATGGAGAGAGGATGTAGATTCTGAGATGGAAGAGAGCAGAGCAGAGAGAGCAGAGCTACAGAGAGAGAGAGGGGGAGGGAGAGAGGCTGGTACGAGGTCTGGTTGTACCAACGGCCCTCAGGGAACAAGTCAACAGCAACAGGAAAGCAGCGCCTTTCAACTCAGTTCTGCTTGAAGGTTAGCCTTCATATCACATCTGAAGATTACACAGAGACCACGCATCACTGGAGGAGCAGCGAGGGGCTGAGCAGTGTGTGTGTGTGTGTGTGTGTGTGTGAGTGTGTGTGTAGATGCTGAGAAAACAGTGGGTGTTTGTGTTAGAAGCTGCCTCTACCTAATCACCTGACCACCTAGTCACCTGACTTCCTAGCCAGCTAGTCACTTAACCACCTGTCCATCTAGTCACCTAGCCAACTAGTTAACTAGCCAGCTAGTTACCAAACCACCAAGCCAGCTAACCACCTAACCATCTGGTCACTTAACCACCTAGTCGGCTAACCACCTAACCAGCACTAAGGTGACCTTGTCAGGTGTGAGTATACAAGGAAGAGGACCCGCATCAGACAGCTCACACAGTGAGAGTGGCGTGTGTGGCGTGTGTGGCGTGTGTGGCGTGTGCGGCGTGGCTGATGGCACTACGGCGATTAGCTCCACTGATCCACCAGGACAAAGGATCCGGTGGTGGCGGAAAATACAACTGCCGCCCGCGACGAGAGGAATAAGCGGAAATTAAATTTGTGAAGATTAATTATGTCCCTTAATTAGCACCAAATGACCTTTTCTGGGCGGGCGGATTTGCTGCTTCATTCTTACAGTTACAGTACGAACACGTGACACACATTCACCCCCACGCACACACATGCATGCACACTCAACCCCTACACACATTTACCTGGCAGGTAATCAGTGAAGAAGCTGCAGAGACGTTTTCATTCTGTGGTTTTGAGTGTTCAGGAGGAATCTCTTGGTGTTATGAGGCACTAGACACCTTCCTTGGTAGTCATTCATGTGTAAATACTGTAACTCCCTGAACAATTTATCAAAGAACATTGTGCAAGTAAATCTATATTATCCCACGGATTTAAAAAAGAACCACAGAGAGAGAGGGAGAGAGAGACAGAGTGAGTGAGAGAGAGAGAGAGAGATAAAGAGAGAGAGAGATAAAGAGAGAGAGAGAGAGAGAGAGAGAGAGAGAGAGAGAGAGAGTGAGTGAGTGAGTGAGTGAGTGAGTGAGTGAGTGAGTGAGTGAGTGAGAGAGTGAGAGAGTGAGAGAGTGAGAGAGTGAGAGAGTGAGAGAGAGTGAGAGAGTGAGAGAGAGAGAGAGAGAGAGAGAGAGAGAGAGAGAGAGAGAGAGAGAGAGAGAGAGAGAGAGAGAGAGAGTGAGACAGAGTGAGAGATAGAAAAGACAGTTTGTATGAGAGAGAGAGAGAAGCAGAAAGAGGGAGACAGAAGCAAGGGGAGAGAAGCAGAGAGAGAGGGAGAGCAAACCAGACAAAAGCCAGTGATAAACAGAGTAATGGAGAGCTCTACCTCAGAGC
>NC_061078.1:369528-389528 GCF_021917145.1 Hypomesus transpacificus
CCCTATCTCTCTCCATCACAAGTTCTCTCTACCTCCCCCTTCCATTCTGTCTCTCTTTTTCATGTCTCTCTGTCATGGTTTTTCTCTCTCTCCCTCTCTCTTCATCTCCTTGTCCCTCTCTTTCTCCCTCAAAGTTGCTTCAAAGTCGTCTCCTTCCAGGTGCCAGACCAACCTTCCTCCGTCTCCATGCTGCATGGGCTTCTGAAGGAGAGAAACAGTCCTGTCTGACCTCCATCTGACTCCATCTCTTTTCCGTCTTTCTCTCCCTCTCTTTTTCTCCTTTTCTCCCTCTCTCCATCTCCTCCCTCCCTCCCCCTCTCCTGGAGGAGGGAAGAGAGAAACTGTGCAGTCTCTCCTCCCTCTGACTCCTCCCCCGGCTCTTGAGATGACTGCACTCTGGGTGAGCAGTCTAGAGACTAGTCAGGCTCCTTGTGAGCAGACAGCTAGGCAGGAAGACCTATCCAGAATGGGTTTAATCGAATATAAATGTATTAAATAAGAGCTTTATGCATTTTCATTATAATTATCTTTTGCTACACGATTGGAATGACTTAATATGTGCAGATTTTGTATATTCACACACACAACTCTCTCGTTCTCTTCTTCTTCCTATATTACTCCCCACTCCTCCCCCCTAAACCCTGCTTCTCCATATGTCCATGTATATATTCATGTATATATTCATGTATATATTCATAGGGCTCTGTGTGTGGAATGCAGATACTGAGGTGATGGTGTTGTAGATACTGAGGTGATGGTGTTGTAGATACTAAGGTGATGGTGTTGTAGATACTGAGGTGATGGTGTTGTAGATACTGAGGTGATGGTGTTGTAGATACTGAGGTGATGGTGTTGTAGATACTGAGGTGATGGTGTTGATGTCTTAAAACAATTGCATTTGCACTACTTCACAATTCGTGTAATATTTGTATTTTATATTGTATTTTATACTGTAAATTGGCAACTTATTTTATTTTATGGCAACTTATATTTTATTTTATTGTATATTTTATTTTAATTGTATTCCACTTAGTATTGCTAGTTTATGTATCCTTAGTATAGTTAGACCATATATCTAAATTTAAGATTCCTATATGTTTATTGTATGCACCTTCCTGCCAAAGCAAATTCCTTGTCTGTGCAAACTTTCATGGCGAATAAATCCCTTTCTGATTCTGGTTTCCCTGCTGGAGTAATGCCTGTTCCAGTGTGTCCCCACCTCCACCAGGGTGAAGCTGAGTGCTGGAGTAATGCCTGTTCCAGTGTCTCCCCACCTCCACCAGGGTGAAGCTGAGTGCTGGAGTAATGCCTGTTCCAGTGTGTCCCCAGCTCCACCAGGGTGAAGCTGAGTGCTGGAGTAATGCCTGTTCCAGTGTGTCCCCAGCTCCACCAGGGTGAAGCTGAGATCTGAAGCTTTTGTTTCAGCATCAGACAGCTCTCCACCCGCCTCCCACCAGGGCACACTGAACAGACTGTGTGTGTGCGCGTTTGTGTCTAGGAGTGTGCGAGTGTGTGTGCGTGTGTATGCGAGTGGATGTGTGTGTGTGTGTGCGCAAAAAGGGGACAGGGACTAATGAGGGCTGCTGGCTAATTGAATAACTCAAGAGATCAATCCAGCATGTAAGGCCATAACACACACACGCACAGCAGGAGGCATGCTGGTCTGTGTGGGTTTGAATCTGTATTCAAATTCAGCAGATCCTCTGAAGATCCATCCTCAGACATCCCATAATGCTCGAGGGGTGGGGAGGAGAGGAAGTGAAGAGGAGGAGAGGAGGAGGTGAAGAGGAGGAGGTGAGGAGAGGAAAGGAGGAGGAAGGAGAGGAGCAGGTGAGGAGAGGAGAGGAGGAGGAAGGAGAGGAGCAGGTGAGGAGAGGAGAGGAGGAGGAAGGAGAGGAGCAGGTGAGGAGAGGAAAGGAGGAGGAAGGAGAGGAGCAGGTGAGGAGAGGTGAGGAGGAGGAAGGAGAGGAGCAGGTGAGGAGAGGAGGAGGAAGGAGAGGAGCAGGTGAGGAGAGGAGGAGGAAGGAGAGGAGCAGGTGAGGAGAGGAGGAGGAAGGAGAGGAGCAGGTGAGGAGAGGAGGAGGAAGGAGAGGAGCAGGTGAGGAGAGGAGGAGGAAGGAGAGGAGCAGGTGAGGAGAGGAGAGGAGGAGGAAGGAGAGGAGAAGGTGAGGAGAGGAGAGGAGGAGGAAGGAGAGGAGCAGGTGAGGAGAGGAGGAGAAGTGTTACCTTGCACTCTCTGCAGCTCTTGGTCAGGAGTCGCTGTCCCTCAGAGAAGGTCTGGCCCAGGTAGGAACACTTAGCTGTAGAAGACAATATGACTCAGGTCTGAGAGGAGAAGGAGGAGGAGGAGGGAGGAGAGGAGAAGGAGGAGGGAGAGGAGGAGGAGAAGGAGGAGGAGAGGAGGAGGAGGAGGGAGAGGAGGAGGAAAAGGAGGAGGAGAAGGAGGAGGGAGAAGAGGCATCCACCCTGACCCGGGCTGTGTTGGTGTTTGTGTTGAGAGACTGGTTATATGGTGCTGGGATCTCTTTCAAATCAGCTTCTAAAAAAAAGTTTGAGGTTCTGAAGATCTGAATAGGTAATTCAGTGGGAGGGAGAGGAGGAGAGGAGAGAGAGGAGAGGGGGAGAGAGGGAGAGGAAGAGAGGAGAGGGGGAGAGGAGGAGAGGAGAGGAGGAGAGGGGTAGAGGAGGAGAGGAGAGGGGTAAAGGAGGAGAAAAGAGGGGTAGAGGAGGAGAGGAGGAGAGGGGGAGAGGGGGAGAGGAGGAGAGGAGGAGAGGGGGAGAGGAGGGGAGGAGAGGGGGAGAGGGGGAGAGGGGAGGAGGAGAAGAGAGGGGTAGAGGAGGAGAGGAGGAGAGGGGTAGAGAAGGAGAGGAGAGGAGAGGAGGAGAGGAGGAGAGGAGAGGGGGAGAGGAGGAGAGGAGAGGGGGAGAGGAAGATAGGAGGAGAGGAGAGGGGGAGAGGGGGAGAGGGGGAGAGGAGGAGAGGAGGAGAGGAGAGGGGGAGAGGAGGAGAGCGGCTCTCGTTAAGCTGTTTGAACATCCCAGCTTCTCCAGCGCCCTACAGAAAGCAGACGTCTGAACAGCTACTGGAGCCACGACAGGCCTCCCACACCTGAGACACCAGCCCAGCCAGCGCCTGGAGAACAGCTTCTGACTGCAGATCAAGAGGATGTAGGTTTGAATCCTGGGGTGGAGGGGCCAGGGGGGGCCGGGGGGCCAGGGAGATCCCGGAGGCCAGGGGGGCCGGGGGGCCAGTGGGGGCCAGGGGGCCGGGAAGATCCAGGAAGCCAGGGGGGCCCAGGGGATCGTGGAGGATGGGGGGATACTCACGTCGGCATCGTTTACAGCAGGTCCCCTCCACATGGACAGGAAGTGAATCATCGGAGCAGTTGGTCGGGGCGCAGAACATCCTGCGACACTCCACCACACCGTTCTGTAAAGGCAGAAGGTTTACTAAACACACACACCACCTCCCACACCGTTCTGTAAAGGCAGAAGGTTTACTAAACACACACACCACCTCCCACACCGTTCTGTAAAGGCAGAAGGTTTACTAAACACACACACCACCTCCCACACCGTTCTGTAAAGGCAGAAGGTTTACTAAACACACACACCACCTCCCACACCGTTCTGTAAAGGCAGAAGGTTTACTAAACACACACACCACCTCCCACACCGTTCTGTAAAGGCAGAAGGTTTACTAAACACACACACCACCTCCCACACCGTTCTGTAAAGGCAGAAGGTTTACTAAACACACACACCACCTCCCACACCGTTCTGTAAAGGCAGAAGGTTTACTAAACACACACACCACCTCCCACACCGTTCTGTAAAGGCAGAAGGTTTACTAAACACACACACCACCTCCCACACCGTTCTGTAAAGGCAGAAGGGTTACTAAACACACACACCACCTCCCACACCGTTCTGTAAAGGCAGAAGGTTTACTAAACACAGATCTGTTTCTGGGTCTCTGTCAGAAGCTGCCAGTGCATTGAGGAAACAGAAGGATTCTTGTGAGTAATACATTCTATCCTGTGTTGTGCAGATCTGAAAGGCTGTCGAACACACGATAGCCTTCTCTAGGAAGCATCTTCAGTGGAATAACATCTTCCAGTATTTAAATAACAGATGTTGCATTCAGAACATGTTGACGTTTGGAGATTGAAAGTACAAAAAGGCTGCTCTGTTGTGGGACTAGGTGAAGTGGATCTTGCTGGTCTGTTCTGTTCTGTTGTGGGACTAGGTGAAGTGGATCTTGGTGGTCTGTTCTGTTGTGGGACTAGGTGAAGTGGATCTTGCTGGTCTGTTCTGTTCTGTTGTGGGACTAGGTGAGGTGGATCTTGCTGGTCTGTTCTGTTCTGTTGTGAGGCTAGGTGAAGTGGATCTTGCTGGTCTTGCGGATCGTTTCAGATAAGACCAAAATGACCTCCATGATGGGTCAACTCATCCAGCTCTAACAAGAGGACCTGCGTGTGTGTGGCCAGGGTAACCCACCTTGCAGATACAGGTCCTACAGTGGTGTGTTTCTGTCCAGAGCTCCTGGTCCCTGTAGATCAGCCCTCCAGCCTGGCAGCTCCTCTCACAGTGACAGCCCTCCAGCTGGGTGAGCCTGGACTCAGCATAGTTCAGCTGCACGGCACACAAACACATGCACACACATGCACACACATGCACAGACACACACATATACTTTGTTACTGTACTTAAGTAGATTTTATTTCAAGAATATTTTTGAAAAAAGGTTTAAAAACTGGTTGCATCTATGCAAACTTTGGAAATTCCTTTTGGGGATTTTTTTTAACCTGTCGAAACCACACTCACACACACACACACACACACACACACTCACACACACACACACTCACACACACACTCACACACACACAGAAACATGCTGCAACCCAAGCTTCGCGTCCCTGACACACAGTCAGTGGGTCTTTAGAGGTGAGCAATTATTCATCCTCCACACTGTCACCATCTGCCCCTCCTCCCCCCTCCTCCACCCTCCTCCCCCCTCCTTCTCTTGCTTCGCTCCTCCCTCTCTCTCTCTATGTGCTACTGTGGTCTCTCTCTCTATGTGCTACTGTGGTCTCTCTCTCTCTATGTGCTACTGTGGTCTCTCTCTCTCTCTCTCTATGTGCTACTGTGGTCTCTCTCTCTATGTGCTACTGTGGTCTCTCTCTCTATGTGCTACTGTGGTCTCTCTCTCTCTCTCTCTATGTGCTACTGTGGTCTCTCTCTCTATGTGCTACTGTGGTCTCTCTCTATGTGCTACTGTGGTCTCTCTCTCTCTCTCTATGTGCTACTGTGGTCTCTCTCTCTCTATGTGCTACTGTGGTCTCTCTCTCTCTCTATGTGCTACTGTGGTCTCTCTCTCTCTCTCTATGTGCTACTGTGGTCCCTCTCTCTCTCTATGTGCTACTGTGGTCTCTCTCTCTGTGTGCTACTGTGGTCTCTCTCTCTCTCTATGTGCTACTGTGGTCTCTCTCTCTCTGTGTGCTACTGTGGTCTCTTTCTCTCTCTGTGCTACTGTGGTCTCTCTCTCTCTCTCTGTGCTACTGTGGTCTCTCTCTCTATGTGCTACTGTGGTCTCTCTCTCTCTCTCTCTCTCTCTCTCTCTCTCTCTCTCTCTCTCTCTCTCTGTCTCTGTCTCTGTCTCTGTCTCTGTCTCTCTCTCTCTCTCCAGGTTGGAATCCCCCCTGTACGTGTGCTAAATGAACAGATGGTTGTTGTTCCTGCCCACCTTAAGCGTCATCCTGGCCAGAAGCTCCTGCAGATCCATGATGCCCTGGACCAGACTCAAGAAGTCACTGCATGTCGGGCAAGCTCACCAGGAGAAGAGAGGGGGAGGACAGAGGAGGAGAGAGAGAGAGAGACAGAGACAGAGAGAGAGAGAGAGAGAGAGAGAGAGAGAGAGAGAGAGACAGAGACAGAGAGAGAGAGAGAGAGAGAGAGAGAGAGAGAGAGAGAGAGAGCGAGACAGAGACAGAGACAGAGACAGAGACAGAGACAGAGACAGAGACAGCGACAGCGACAGAGACAGAGACAGAGAGAAAAAAGGTAGAGAGATAAGTCAAGCAGCACAGAGTGTGAGAGAGTGAGAACTCGCTTCACGTCATTAGACACCAGGTTGTTGTTATGTGTCCTGCTTTCTCTGCACCAGTTCTATGGGTCAGCTGAGCATTTTAGCACTTTTTACATAAAAACTGATAAAACAGATACAGATAAAACAAATACTGCATGTAGCAGACGATCAGTGACATATCAGTGACATCTCAGCTACCAGACACAGTGGTAAGAAACGACATCTCATCTTCATAGTAGTATCTCCATAGCAGTCATCTAGACTAGCTAACATAGCTACAGTACTATCTGTCTAGCTGTTATCTAGACTAGTAAACATCTCTTCATACAGCAGGTTTGCTGCGAAGGGCAACCAGAGGGAGGAATATTGAATATGAATTATTGATATAGAAGAAAGGTGAGTATGGATGGAGAGAAGGATGAGAGGAGGGAGAGGGGAAGGAAAAGACAAATGCAGGAGAAAAGGTGAGGAGAGAGAGGGGGAGGGAGATAGAGAGAAGGTGAGATAGGAGGAGAGAGAGGGGGAGGGAGATAGAGAGAAGGTGAGATAGGAGGAGAAAATGAGCTTGGAACACAGATGTATAGTTCAGTAGTACTTCTTTACTTACTGCGATTTAAATTGGGACACTGAGAGATGTAGCCATTCGGAGCGAAAATGAACTTGACATCCTGTATAATACCCTGCAGAGAGAGAGAGAGACAGAGAGAGAGAGAGACAGAGGGACAGAGAGAGAGAGAGACAGACAGAGAGACAGAGAGAGACAGAGAGAGAGAGAGACAGAGAGAGAGAGAGAAAGAGAGAGAGAGACACAGGGAGATAGAGAGACAGAGAGAGAGAGAGAGAGAGAGAGAGAGAGAGAGAGAGAGAGAGAGAGAGAGAGAGAGAGAGAGAGAGAGAGAAAGAGAGAGACAGAGAGAGAGAGCGAGCGAGAGAGAGAGATTAAAAAGACACTCAGTTTCCACTAGAGAGCTTGTAGTGTAACTGTTGAGTCATGGTGATCGTCATGGTGATCTGTAATCTTCTTTCTCTCCATCTGTCATCCCTGAATGCATCTGGTACCTGATTCTATACCGACACCCAGGAGACTAGCAGAGAAGCACACACATAAACACACACACTTAAACACACACACTTAAACACACACACATAGTTCACTCACACACCTGAATTGTGTCATTGTGAATGCAGGTAAAGATGTTGAGAGATGCTGTGACCTCTACAGGAATCCTGACCAAGCATGCCTTCTGCTGATCAATAGATAATACCGCCTGAAGCAAGACACACACACACACACAGCCCCCCTCCCATCATAGTCAACACAGAAACATGGGATCCTGTGTGGAGCACATTCATTATTTAAAAAAAAAAAGCACTAATAACTAGAAAAGGTACATTTCCTGAAGAAAATGTGTGTGTTTGCTGAAAGCAGTTGAAATTATTTTGTTTTGAATAGTGAAGTAGATTTTACAAAGTTGTCGAAAAAAGAGTGCTGAAAAGTTTCTTACTTATTTTCATACATTTAAAAGGGTTAAAAGTATTAAAGTATTAAAGAATGAAAGACTGAGAAACAGTAAAAAAGTTTGAAGTTTGAAAAATTAGCAAATACAGTGATGAAGAGTATATTGCATACCAGTTATCAATATCATAGCAGACAAAAGTGTTGCTTTAAAACCAAAATGGTGAGACAGTGTTAAAGGTATATCTGTCATTGTTATGCAGTATTTTCTTACAGTTGAAAAAGGACAAAAAAGAGTGATGAAAAGGGTATCTTATTTTATTTCATAAATGTTAAAGCGTTTTGTTGGAGGTCAATGCTCTTAGGACAGTCACCCCCATCACCCTGTGCGACTCCCCAGTCAACACTGTGGAGTCCTTTCGCTTCCTGGGCACCATCCTCTCCCAGAACCTCAAGTGGGAACTGAACATCAGCTCCCTCACCAAGAAAGCACAACAGAGGATGTACTTCCTACGGCAGCTGAAGAAATTCAACCTGCCAAAGACAATGATGGTGCACTTCTACACAGCCATCATTGAGTCCATCCTCACTTCTTCTATCACTATCTGGTACGCTGCTGCCACTGCCACCTCGAGGACCCTGAGGCGAGCAAGGAAGATTGTGGCTGACTCCTCCCACCCTGGACACTCTCTGTTTCAGCCACTCCCCTCCGGCACAAGGCTGCGGTCCATCAGGACCAAAACCACACGCCACACAAACATCCCATCCGCTGCTGGCCTCTTCAACAAGGCTTAGGACTCCCACTGACTTGACCACTTATCACTTTATCTGCACAAGACACCTTGCCATATTGCACTATGTTGCCCTATTTGTACTATAGCCATTTTATATTTTATTTCATTCTAAATCTTTTACATTTTTAGCCCCTTAGTAAAAGTTAGACTTGTACTCTTCTCATTTAAGATTCTTATATGTTTAATGTGTGCACCTTCCTGCAACAGTACATTCCTTGGCTGTGTGAAGTTTCTTGGCGAATAAAACCCGTTCTGATTCTGAAAAGTATTAAAAATTGAAAGATGTAGAAACAAAAAAAAGGTTTGAACAGTGTTTCTAGCTCTCTAGTTAGATGTGTCAGGTGTCTATGGAGTTAGATTAGTTTCATAATTCAAACAAACAAACGCAACACGATTCAAACAAACTGAACACGATCCAAACAAACGTAACGCGATTCATTCAAACATAACACGATTCAAACATACAAACGTAACACGATTCACAAATGTATTTCGTGATTCACAAATGTAACGCGATTCACAAATAAATGACCCTATTACATTAGATTGCAACCTGACAAACACAAGTTACAAATCCCTGCATTCGTTGGTGTGAATCCCTGCATTCGTTGGTGTGAATCCCTGCATTCGTTGGTGTGGATTTTTGGAACTTTCCTGACTCGCCTAGATTCACAAATGCATTTTTTCTAAAAGATATCCTCTGCAGCATATCATATGTCTCCAATTTTAGCCAATCACCGGAGAATGTCTACTATGGGTAGACGGGCTCTGCGTTAGCCTAGGAAACACGGAAAATGACTAAACATGAATCCTGCCATTCTCAACAATATTCAATCACTTATGATCATCGGTTTAATAAGATTAACAAGCAATATTTCACCTACATGCTACCAGACGACATTGCTCCTGATCTGAAGGAGACGATGTCCGTCATTATGGCAGGTTGTTGAAGACCACATAGACACGTTAATGTGATTGGCTAAAATTGGAAGAGACGATCTGATAGGCTGCAGAGGATATCTTTTAGAAAAAATGTATTTGTGAATCTAAGCGCGTCAGGAAAGTTCCAAAAATCCACACCAACGAATGCAGGGATTCACACCAACGAATGCAGGGATTCACACCAACGAATGCATGGATTTGTAACTTGTGTTTGTCAGGTTGCAAACGAATGTAATAGGGTCATTTCTTTGTGAATCGTGTTACGTTTGTTTGTTTGGATCGTGTTACGTTTGTTTGTATAAATCGTGTTACGTTTGTTTGGATCGTGTTAAATTTGTTTGAATCGTGTTGCGTTTGTTTGTTTGAATTATGAAACTAGTCTAACTCCATAGGTGTCAGGTGGCTGAGCGGTTAGGTAATCGGGCTAGTAATCAGAAGGTTGCTGGTTCAATGCCCGGCCATGCCAAATGACGTTGTGTCCTTGGGCAAGGCGCTTCACCCTACTTGCCTCAGGGGAATGTCCCTGTACTTATTGTAAGTCGCTCTGGATAAGAGCGTCTGCTAGATGACTACATGTAATATATGTGTATGTGTTTCTATTTACTTATCCATGTATTTTTTCTACCAATTAGTTGGCAACATTAATAATATACCAACTTGAATAATAATAACATGGATACAAGTTGTACAAGTTGTGTGGTGTAATTACACGTATGTGTTAACTGCCATGTGTGTTTCTCTGTATGTAAGTGTATGAAATACAAGTATATAAGGCCATGATTTACATTGATGAATATTTCTGTTATTCCACCGTTGCTTTGGCAATATGAACAATCGTTGTAAACAACACTATGTCTGCTGGGAAGTAGGAAACAAACAGCACAAACTCCCAGACATGTTACAGCTTCTAGTGTTTGAGATGTGCGTGTGCATGAGAATGTGTGTGTGCATGAGAATGTGTGTGTGCGTCTCAGACAGCCAGGTGCAGCTGGAGAGCCAGAAAGTTCTGGAGACTGAACTAGGTGATAGAAAGCTGTCTTTAAATACCAGAGCTTTCCTGCTGCAGAAACACAGGGAGGGAGCGGGGGAAACAAAGATGGAGAGGAGAGAGAGAGAGGGAGAGAGGGGTGTGTGTGTGTGTGTGTGTGTGTGTGTGTGTGTGTGTGTGTGTGTGAGTGTGTGTGAGGCTGTGTGTGTGCGAGTGTGTCTAACCTTGAAGAGGCCGTGCTTGTGGCTGTGCTGGCCGAGCCAGACTGCGCTGCCTGGGGTGAGGTCCATCTGGGGGGGGTCGATCACACGCTCGTAGATCCTGGAGACACACAGGACACACCCAGTTACACACACACACCAGACCTAACACACACACACACCAGACCTGACACACATACACACCAGACCTGACACACACACACACCAGACCTGACACACACACACACCAGACCTGACACACACACACACCAGACCTGACACACACACACACCAGACCTGACACACACACACACCAGACCTGACACACATACACAAGGGCATAACCATGGTTTAGACATTGGGGGGGTCCAAATGAATACCCTTTCCCATATTTTTGTTGTTGTTAAGTGCATTGCCTACAATTCTATATTCATACATGAACATTTGCACATTTAGAACATAGTTTCGAGGACTACATTGACCATTTTTTATTCCCATCTAAAGGAATAGTGTAATTTCTCCGAGACAGGTGAGGAAGGGAGGTGAGGAGGGGAGGTGAGGACGGGAGGGGGGAGGTGAGGAGGGGAGGTAGGTGAGGAGGGGAGGTGAGAAGGGAGGAGGGGAGGTTGGAGGGGAGGTGAGGAGGGGAGGTGAGGAAGGGAGGGGGGGAGGTGAGGAGGGGAGGTGAGGATGGGAGGGGAGGAGGTGAGGAGGGGAGGTGAGGAGGGGAGGTGAGGATGGGATGGGAGGGGAGGAGGGGAGGTGAGGATGGGATGGGAGGGGAGGAGGGGAGGTGGGAGGGGAGGTGGGAGGGGAGGGGAGGAGAGGAGGGAGGTGGGAGGGGAGGTGAGGAGGGGAGGGGAGATGAGGAGGGGAGGTGGGGGGGGATGTGAGGAGGGGAGGTGGGGGGGAGGTGAGGAGGGGAGATGAGGTACTGGGGGGGTGTAACAGGGCCAGGTGGGATCTGCTCATCCATAACCTGTAAAATGGAGCACTGCTCTATTTTCACCTCTCTCCTCTTAACCTTTAGAAACACAGAGAGATGGAGGGAGGAAGGGAGGAAGAGGGAGAGAATTATTCCATCTCTACACTGTGGAGTCAGACCCCGTGGACCAGCTACTAGCCTCCCAGCTGGACTCCCATACACACACACACACAGTCCAGGCTAAGATGCACAAGAGACACAGTATGAAAGGTAATGTCTCTGGAACAGGCGGTTAACATATCTGAAACTCCTCTCAAACAGTCTTTCATCTCCAGCAGGGAGAAGAACATTTAGTTCTCTGGCATCCCTCGTCCGCCTTCAAAGGAGAGATCTCAATCAGGGTCTTGATTACGCTCTCAGGAAGAGGCTGCTCTCTCAGGAAGAGGCTGCTCTCTCAGGAAGAGGCTGCTCTCTCAGGAAGAGGCTGCTCTCTCAGGAAGAGGCTGCTCTCTCAGGAAGAGGCTGCTCTCTCAGGAAGAGGCTGCTCAGGAGGAGGCTGCTCTCTCAGGAAGAGGCTGCTCAGGAAGAGGCTACTCTCTCAGGAAGAGGCTGCTCAGGAAGAGGCTGCTCTCTCAGGAAGAGGCTGCTCTCTCAGGAAGAGGCTGCTCAGGAAGAGGCTGCTCTCTCAGGAAGAGGCTGCTCAGGAGGAGGCTGCTCTCTCAGGAAGAGGCTGCTCTCTCATGAGGAGAGAGCCACCGCTTCCAATCTAGCCAGAGTAGGATGACGCCTTTGGCCGGCTATAATCTCAAACCAGTGAGGTAAGGTGAGGCAGGGGCTGCCAGGGTGAGGCAGGGGCTGCCAGGGTGAGGCATGGGCTGCCATGGTGAGGCTGGGGCTCCCAGGGTGAGGCAGGGTGAGGCAGGGGCTGCTAGGGTGAGGCAGGGGCTGCCAAGGGTAGGCAGGGTAAGGCAGGGGCTGCCAGGGTGAGGCAGGGGCTGCCAGGGTGAGGCAGGGTGAGGCAGGGGCTGCCAGGGGTAGGCAGGGGCTGCCAGGGGTAGGCAGGGTGAGGCAGGGTGAGGCAGGGGCTGCCAGGGTGAGGGAGGGTGAGGCAGGGGCTGCCAGGGTGAGGCAGGGTGAGGCAGGGGCTGCCAGGGGTAGGCAGGGTGAGACGGGGGCTGCCAGGGTGAGGCAGGGTGAGGCAGGGGCTGCCAGGGTGAGGCAGGGTGAGGCAGGGTGAGGCAGGGGTTGCCAGGGTTAGGCAGGGTGAGGCAGGGGCTGCCAGGGGTAGGCAGGGTGAGGCAGGGGCTGCCAGGGGTAGGCAGGGTGAGGCAGGGTGAGGCAGGGGCTGCCAGGGTGAGGCAGGGTGAGGCAGGGGCTGCAAGGGGTAGGCAGGGTGAGGCAGGGTGAGGCAGGGTGACCTCCTGGATCCCACCCACTTTTTGAAAACAGCAAATCTGTCCCCCCCCACATGTTAATAAGAAAATGATATTTAACTATATTTATTCAGCCACATTTGAAAACCAACTACGCCTCTAAATCCAATGTAGGAGATCCAGGTGGTGCTGTCAAACCCGTCCTCTGAGCTGGACCAGACAGACCTGGGAAGACCCCGCTCTCTCGGCTAGGGGACTGGGACATGGTGCAGATCTGGGGTTGATAGGTGAGGCCAAATCACAGGCCGTCATCATGGTTTATGGTGATAAATGAGAGCTGATTGGCTGGAGTTTAACATCACGTCGAGCTCGTCTCTCCTTGCAGTTGCGGGTGATCTGTTTCACCACAGCTTGAAATCAAAAGTTCAATCAAAGCAAATAGGAATCGCAACGCCGCCGCAACGCCGCTGCTCCCGACTGGCCGCTGTCAGAACTGCCTTGTATTGTTAATTAACACTGTTCTTGAACTCTGGTTACACAGGAAATGTGTCTTTAGTGTTTCCTGTCCAGAGAGCTTGTTAACAGAGTTAGGGTTAGCTAGTTAGTTAACCCTAACCCTTGTTAACAGAGCAGAAACAGGGCATCTACCAGGGGGGAGTTTGGCTCAGGGGCAGAAAAGTTGCAGGTTCAAATCCCTCCTTGTTTGTTGACTTGGACAGAACTGTTCATAATCCATTAACTAAAAACATGATTATGGTCACTCTTCGTCTCAGCAGCCCAGCCAGCCGTCCAGAGGGTAGGGGCATGGCGGGCTTCCTGGAAGATGGTACACTACTTCCTGTTCATAACACACCTCTTCATCGGAGGCTAATGCCTACAGTCCACACTTGTCAATACATAAGATAGAAATCAGATATGTTGATTCTTGCCAAAGCAGACAAAATGCACTGAGAGCTAAACAGTGATGATCTCCTTCAAGTTCTGCTGCACTGGAATCTGCTCCCTGTGATTTCCCCTCAATCTGCAGGAGTCAACTTCTAGTTCTACAGCGTCCATTCAGCCTCTCCTTTTACAGCCTCTATTCAGCCTCTAGTTCTACAACCTCTATTCAGCTGGCTTCCCCTGCCCCCAGGTGTTCCTGTTGAGGGACAGCAGCTTCAGCCATCATCCTGGAAATCCCACAGTCACCTTCAGTTCTGTCTTCAAACACACCTTCAGTCACTCCATCGCACTGAGCGGAGCTGAGAAACCAGGAAGTCAACTGTGGATGCCTGAGCCAATCAGCCGTGTTATGCAAATGACATGACAAAGAAACAAGCATTGATTGGGAACTGAGCTACCCATGATCTCATTACCTGTGATACATATCCTTCAAACTCACCATTATTAGCTCTAAAACACCCATATCATAATTCACATTATTCATCCAGAGCTACAACTAAGCAAACTGTTAGAAATGGACCTCAGAATGTGTCTGGTGAATCATTTCGTTTGGGATGTTCATTCACCAACGAGAGGGTTTTCTTCAGCAGACACCTGAGGACCATCTTTCCAGACGATCAGGAGGGGCATCTTCACTCCAACTGGAGCACATCTCATTAGGAAGGAGTGTGTTTCATGTTTAATGGATGAAATGACCCAAATCCCTTCCTCTACGTGGCTGTGTAGTGGAAGGGGGCTTGCTGTTCCCTGTGCATCTGAAGACATCATCTGGCTTTGTCACAATATTCCCCCTGGACCTACAGGCTGCTCCAACCCTGTCAGACATCTTTAATTACTTCACCCCAACAATGACCTTATCAGCTGAGATAAGCACCTGGCCTGCTCTGATAAGAAGCAGATTCAACACCGCGAGACATGGCTGTCAACATATGCAGTGAATAAGGTGGAGTAGAGAGTTTGTGTGTGTCTACAATGAGTGTGTGTGTGTCTACAATGAGTGTGTGTGTGTCTACAATGAGTGTGTGTGTGTCTACAATGAGTCTGTGTGTGAGTCTACAGCCCTGGTTACAACCGCCACATTTAGGCTAGGGGGGAGGCGGGGGGAGGCTGGGGGGGAGGCTGGGGTGAGGCGTGTATATAGATGGCTGTTTTACATGATGTCATGTTACACTGGTTACATGATGTCATGTTACACTGGTTGCATGATGTCATGTTACTCTGGTTCCAATTCACTAAGGAACACTTATACCTGGCCAGGCCAGTAATTAGGGATGTGAAAAACTGTTTTACTGAAGTCATCATGAGGTCTCCATATTTCTGGAATTTTAAAAGACTAAGCCTACACTTGATCACCTTTATTGATCCTCCTGACCACTGACACCTGACCACTGACACCTGACCACTGTCACCTGACCACTGACACCTGACCACTGACACCTGACCACTGTCACCTGACCACTGTCACCTGACCACTGACACCTGACACCTGACCACTGTCACCTGACCACTGTCACCTGACCACTGACACCTGACCACTGACACCTGACCACTGACACCTGACCACTGACACCTGACCACTGTCACCTGACCACTGACACCTGACCACTGTCACCTGACCACTGTCACCTGACCACTGACACCTGACCTGGAAGCCCCTCCAATCAATCAGCTGTCATAAAGAACACCTTCCACACGCCCAGGGGAGTCCCACACGCTCTGCAGAGGTCCTCTGGTGTTCGTCAATACTCATCCCTCCTCCCTGCCTCACCCCGGCCTCCCCCCTGCCTTCCTTACCACCAGGCCATGCACAGCACCATAGGCAAAATCAATGTCTGAAAAGGGTTTACATTTAACATTCATTGACATTTCTAGTTTTCCTTCATTAGGCTCTATGTTCCAGGAGAGTAATTATCATCTGGGAGGCTGGAGAGCAGGGCACAGGCCCTAGTATTGATCCTGCAGTGGGAGTTCTGCTGGAACAGTGGCATCCCAGGCTGGAGGCTCTCAGGTCGTATTATTCCACAGCTGGTGTTGTGTGTCAGAGGCTACCTGACCAACCACACGCTCCAACCAACCACACGCTCCGACACGATGCAGAATGCAAGCCTCCTAGCCTCTTCCCAAACAGCCTCCCAGCCAAATATGGACAGTGTTTCCCACACAGACTAATTTCTGGCGGTGCGCCACAGAATCAACACAGACCGCCACATATTGCCTTTCGTTATTCGCTTTTTAAAACATGCAGCGTATTCGTTCAGCTGCATTTCCTTTCCCTGCTCTCCCTCCGTCTCTGTCACTCACACGTCTCTCTCTAACTCTCTCCCACACATTAAAAAGTGCTATAAAAAATATTTTTTATTCTGAATACAATGTTGTCAGTGTGTTAAGGTTGGAGTCCCGACCAGAAACTTAGCGAACAAGTGAATGCGCCTTCTTTAGAAAGTTTACTAGTCGCAAGTTTGCAGTAAAATGCAGTTAGGTTGTCGAGATCAAAACACTATATGTAGCAGCTGTGAATATTTCATCCTCTACAACATCCGGAAGATCAGGAGATACCTGTCTGAGCATTCCACCCAGCTGCTTGTCCAAGCACTTGTCCTCTCCAAGTTGGACTACTGCAACTCGCTGCTCGCTGGTCTCCCAGCATGTGCAACCAGCCCTCTTCAGAGGATTCAGAACGCAGTGGCCATGTTACCCCGCTCCTCATCTCTCTCCACTGGCTACCCATCAACGCCCGTATCAGATTCAAGACCCTGGTACTGACCTTCCGAGCAGTGAACGATACTGCACCCGACCACATCAAGTCTCTCCTCCAGCCTTACACCCCCACCCACCACCTACGGTCTTCTTCAGACAACCGCCTGGTGGTCCCACCGCTCAAGACCACCCGCTCCCAACACAAGCTCTTCTCCTGCCTGGCCCCCCAGTGGTGGAATCACCTCCCCACCTCCATCAGAGACACTGACTGTCTCCCCACCTTCAAGAAAAGGCTCAAGACGCACTTGTTCCGGGAGTACAACGGCACTTAGGAATGCTTGGCTGGACCTGATGTTAGTTTCCTCCAGGATCACAATTACTCTTATTGAGAGACTTGTTGCTCTTGTAGGTTAGTTATCACGAAGTTAACTCTTGAATCTTTTACTCGCTGTGAAATATTTTACTGCTGATTGTTCTTCTACAGGTACAGTCTTGCACTTTTTAGGGTTCCTGTTGTTTTAATTTGTAACTTGTATAACTGTATGCTCTTATGGGTCTTCCCTTTTGACACTTGTTTAGTTTTTTCACAATGTATGCTTCATGTTTTGGCTGCTTGCAATGTTTGGGACTACCTCGTTGTTATGATCAGTGACCTATGCTCTTTTGTAAGCTCTCTCTTGGAAGTCGCTTTGGATAAAAGCGTCTGCTAAATGCATAAATGTAAATAGTTATGTTATTTGTTTTACTCTTACACTGAATGTTTGCTGCTTCAATCCAGATGAATATTGAAAAGCATTTTCCGCGACTGAAAAAGCCACGTGTTGAGGATAAGAACCAGCATGATCAGGAGGTATCAGTCTGAAACAGAGCTCAATAGTCCGACCAGATTAGTTATGTTATTAATTTGTTTACAATATTTTCAGGCTTCAACCAGTGCTGCTCAAGCACAAAGACAGGGTCAGGAGATACTCTGGGCGTGTGGATTTTTGTGAAGGTGTGAATCATTTTTGAATAATATTTAATATAATAAAGCACTGTGTAACAAATGATTAATTTAGGAGGGAGGGGAATACAGACATACAATGTCAATCAATGCTAAAAAGCAAAGCAGCAAGGCTCTGAAAGAGGTCAGGTCTGGTCATCACAAAGGAGAGGCAGGACAGACATGATACACACTCTGCAGACATCTCACCATCACCACCACCTCTGCCTTCATCACCTGATTAACATCACCTGATCACCACCTGATCACCTCCACACCATCACCACCACACCACTCCCTCCATCACCACCACACCTCTCCCTCCATCACCACACCATGAAACAGTCCATCCTGTCTTTTCTAGCTGTGGGCCGTGACGTGGAGATAAGGAGAGGAAAGCCTTCCAACCCAGCAGCAGATCCAGACTAGGGACAGAAAGGTTCATTAGCATGTCCACATGCTGTTACTGCATCTGCTTGAGAGGATTCTGCCGCAACCAGGAGCAGCATTAGCACCTTCTCAAACACACCTACACACACACACGCTTACACACACGCATACAAGCATGGGTGCACGCACACACACACACCAAGCAGCGTGCACACATGCACACTCTCATGCATAAACACCTTCACATCCTCACACACCCACACACACGAAGCAGCGTGCACACATGCACACTCTCATGCATAAACACCTTCACATCCTCACACACCCACACACCACAGTCCCCATGGATGGAACACTGGGATCAAGCTTTCACTTGGCAGCTTTGAGACATTGATACATTAGTTAAGCCAAGACACATTAGAGGCATTCATAGGCTTTATAGGTTTCACAAAAGCCAACAATTCAATGTGTTCTTTCACTGATAAAAAATAACTAATGGACTCCATATTGAGCAGTCTGCATTAATTATGCTTCTAGATATTATTTAGCGGGATAAATCATTGAACCCTGCCATTGATGACTGTGATAAACCCACACACATACAGACACACAGTCATGGGCACACTCCGAGTCACACTGTCAGAGGAATGTGCATGGCTGAATCCATCATGAGACAGATCCACCAGAGAGATTTAGGGACCATGGGCCGTGAGAATGACAGCCCAGGTTTGGTGGCATCTGCCAGGTCAGGCATTCACCGCCACAACCACCCAGAGTCCTGCCTTACGGTTCAGAATACTTAATTAAACACAATAAAAACACTGTCTCTTTCTTTATAAGTCAACTGGCATATCCTCTGCCCCTCTTCCCTCCCTCCCTTCCACCCGCCCGAACCCATCCCAATGTCACTCTCCACCTCGCTCTTTCCAACACACAGTCTACCTCTTAATCATCCTCCACTCACAATCAAAAAAGAGAGAGCATGGAAGAAGTAGAGAGAAAGAAAGAAAGAAAGCAGAGTTCGGCTGAACAAGAGATGGAGAGAGGATGTCGATTCTGAAAAGGAAGAGAGCAGAGCAGAGAGAGCAGTGCTACAGAGAGAGAGAGGGGGAGGGAGAGAGGCTGGTACGAGGTCTGGTTGTACCAACGACCCTCAGGGAACAAGTCAACAGCAACAGGAAAGCAGCGCTTTTCAACTCAGTTCTGCTTGAAGGTTAGCCTTCATATTACATCTGAAGATTACACAGAGACCACGCATCACTGGAGGAGCAGGGAGGGGCTGAGCAGTGTGTGTGTGTGTGTGTGTGTGTGTGTGTGAGTGTGTGTGTAGATGCTGACAAAACAGTGGGTGTTTGTGTTAGAAGCTGCCTCTACCTAATCACCTGACCACCTAGTCACCTGACTTCCTAGCCAGCTAGTCACTTAACCACCTGTCCATCTAGTCACCTAGCCAACTAGTTAACTAGCCAGCTAGTTACCAAACCACCAAGCCAGCTAACCACCTAACCATCTGGTCACTTAACCACCTAGTCGGCTAACCACCTAACCAGCACTAAGGTGACCTTGTCAGTTGTGAGTATACAAGGAAGAGGACCCGCATCAGACAGCTCACACAGTGAGAGTGGCGTGTGTGGCGTGTGTGGCGTGTGTGGCGTGTGCGGCGTGGCTGATGGCACTACGGCGATTAGCTCCACTGATCCGCCAGGACAAAGGATCCGGTGGTGGCGGAGAATACAACTGCCGCCCGTGACGAGAGGAATAAGCGGAAATTAAATTTGTGAAGATTAATTATGTCCCTTAATTAGCACCAAATGACCTTTTCTGGGCGGGTGGATTTGCTGCTTCATTCTTACATTTACAGTACGAACACGTGATACACATTCACCCCCACGCACACACATGCATGCACACTCAACCCCTACACACATTTACCTGGCAGGTAATCAGTGAAGAAGCTGCAGAGACGTTTTAATTCTGTGGTTTTGAGTGTTCAGGAGGAATCTCTTGGTGTTATGAGGCACTAGACACCTTCCTTGGAAGTCATTCATGTGTAAATACTGTAACTCCCTGTACAATTTATCAAAGAACATTGTGCAAGTAAATCTATATTATCCCACGGATTTAAAAAAGAACCACAGAGAGAGAGGGAGAGAGAGACAGAGTGAGTGAGAGAGAGAGAGAGAGAGAGAGAGAGAGAGAGAGAGAGAGATAAAGAGAGAG
>NC_061078.1:394528-429878 GCF_021917145.1 Hypomesus transpacificus
GAGGTGGAGGAGGAGGTGGAGGTGGAGGGGGAGGAGGAGGTGGAAGAGGAGGGGGGAGGAGGAGGAGGAGGGAAGGTGGAGGAGGAGGAGGAGGGGGAGGAGGAGGTGGAGGAGGAGGGGGAGGAGGAGGAGGAGGGAAGGTGGAGGAGGAGGAGGGGAGGTGGAGGGCTGTGCTGCAGAGGATGGATCAGGCAGACGAGAGGAGTTGTAGACTTTGAGGGCCTCATGTACTAACGCTTTTGCGCCCATTTCAGGCGTATTTGAATGGCAAGGTGCGGGGGAAAGCACTGCGAGATATGTACAAACATGCCGCACCTGAGGTCAAAGCACAGACTGCCTGTCATGGGAACTGAAAATGGCAAATTGCGCTTTTCCGAATCATGCATATGCATTCACGGGAGGGTCAAGGGAGAAGTTGGAGTTTCCCATAAAGAGATGGGAGGGGATGTGTAAAGTGCACCTAATGATGTATTCCGCGGTATGTACAGAAACCGCCTGTGAAAGCGTGCCTCCATTTTGCGGTGAAAATTCTGCACCTCTTAAAAGCAGGTAAATGAATAAATGTAAAAGCAGGTGTAAACCAGATTGCGGGTTTCCTCGCATATGCCTCCTGGTGAAATGACAGCAGTAATCGGAGCAAGGCGAAGACAAGGAGACAAGCTGAAAGGATTCTTGCCACAAGGATCACACTTTTTCTGTTGAGTGAACACGAAATCATTAGGCGGTACAGATTAAGCAGCTATGCAATATTACATTTTTGTGTTGGTGTGGAATTCTGACCTTGTATAATATTTAAATTTGCTGTTACCACGTGAACAAGCACATCAACTTTGTTATCACAAAATGTTGTGTTTTCGCTCTTTTGACTTTGGTGGCTGATCCATGATAGAAAGAGAGAAGGAGGCCCATTCAATTGCATGTTTAAATGCTCGCAATGTACGCTATAGTGGGCGGAGAAAGGCGCCGATTACCCGATGAATTGCACTGTTGGTAAATACGAAGTAAGCTGAAGTATCACAGCGTCCGCAATCTGCAGGTTGGCCATGGTGCTGATAACGCTACGTTCCGCAGGTTGGCCATGGTGCTGATAACGCTACATTTGCAAATGTAGGAACATGAGGGCCTGAGTGGAGGTGAGAGGGGACAGGCTTTGAGTTAGCTCATCACACACGCCGCCCTGCACAATGACCACAGTTCAGAGGCTACAGGAACTGCAGGCTGAGCAGAAACACAGCCTCTTTCCTCCAATCAGCTCCTAGGACACGCTTGAAAACCTCTCCACTCGACTCACTGGGTACTACACAAGGACAAAGCGGCGTTTTCTGGGGCATTTAACTAAGAAATGCTTGCATTGGAAATGCATTTTCTCTCCAAAAAGGTTGGTGGGGAAAGGGTTTGTGAGGGGAGAGCGCCGCGCTGAGTATCCTGAGCGTAGGGCACTGAACTGAAGGAGCACAGCGTCCATGCAGGAAGGAGCCGGGGGAAGACTTCCAGGGATGGGACAAAGCCCTGGCTGCTCCAGAGCTCTCTCTACAATGTACACTTTCAGACTGCCCTGCCTGCTAACTCAACCTCAGCATTGTAATATACTGACTTTGACTGCACCTATTCTCTTCAGGATGTGTATGGTTCATTTTCTAAAGCCATAGTGATGCCAATACTCTACTTTTACCAACTGCTTCAGAGCTGCAGTTGGTAAAATTGGAAAAGGGAACTTTGCAACTAATCCGATTCCTTCTCCTACCTTGCTCCCTAAGTCGTTAGCACAGACATGGTTCTGCATCCTGCTAGCACTGATGCAGAGGAAGAGAACACATTAAAGCAAGAGACCTTTGTTTGGATCTTTCAGAGCTCAGTGGGTACAGAGTTAGACTGCAGATCAAAAGGCTGCAGGTTCAAATCCCCACCCGTGAGTCGCTTTGGATTTTTTTTAAGTCTTAACGATGCATGATCCAATTCTAAAGGCAGGAGTCTGTGTGTCTGTGAGTGTGTGTGTGTGTGACTGTGGGCCAATTATCTAGAGAACAGAGAACAGGTCTTCACTGTATGAAGTTAAAATAAGCAGCTTCTGCTCAGGAGCCAGCTTGCAGTGTCAAGTTGTTCTGAGGTGTTAGCCGCCAGGTGGAGCCCCTTTAATGAAGCCATGGATCTCACAAGCCACCAACAGGTGCTGCACTAGTAATAATATTCTTCCCCCAAAAAATTATAGCCTAGATAATTCCTCAATTAAAGTGTTAATCACTTCTTCTAGCATCCAGCCTATCAAGGGAAACTGTTAAGTCATTCTAGACTTTAGTCAAGGTGGTTATTTCTGTCCTCAACCAGAGATTCACTGATTTCCTTCAACTACGAACAACATTTTGAGTCGAGTGGTATGAAGAAAGCTATTTAATTCTGCAGACCTGTTTAAACAGCAGGGTCTAGCTGTACAAATATGTCTATATGACTAGTTCCCGGAAGCCAAACTCATAGGTACTGTCTACAGACCAGTAAACCAGGAACAGTTATGTGTGTAGGGCACTGTACCCAGAGAGATTTAACATGAATTCAAAAGAGCTCAGATCACGAAACAGTTTTACACATCCCCTTCTTTAAAAGATGAAGCAGTGACATTTAGCAGTCAGTCTGACAGGCAGCACAGAGAAAAAGTCTGTTTCCAGACTGGCAGGAATCTCTGCCTAACCTGTGTGACTGTCACAGAGAGAACAATCTGAGATGGATCTCTCCTGCAATGGAGGGAGATTAATCTGCTGACGTCTCAGGAATGAAGAAGGTGAACATTCCTCCCATGACCCCAGCTCCATCAGGGTCACACCAAGAGACAGGGACAGGAGCTGAACATGGAGTAGACAGACAGGCAGGCAGACAGACAGGCAGACAGAGACGCAGACAGAGACAGGGACAGGAGCTGAACATGGAGTAGACAGACAGGCAGGCAGACAGAGACAGGGACAGGAGCTGAACATGGAGTAGACAGACAGGCAGGCAGACAGAGACAGGGACAGGAGCTGAACATGGAGTAGACAGACAGGCAGGCAGACAGAGACAGGGACAGGAGCTGAACATGGAGTAGACAGACAGGCAGGCAGACAGACACGCAGACAGAGACAGGGACAGGAGCTGAACATGGAGTAGACAGACAGGCAGGCAGACAGACAGGCAGACAGACACGCAGACAGAGACAGGGACAGGAGCTGAACATGGAGTAGACAGACAGACAGGCAGACAGACAGGCAGACAGACACGCAGACAGAGACAGGGACAGGAGCTGAACATGGAGTAGACAGACAGGCAGGCAGACAGACAGGCAGACAGACACGCAGACAGAGACAGGGACAGGAGCTGAACATGGAGTAGACAGACAGGCAGGCAGACAGACAGGCAGACAGACACGCAGACAGAGACAGGGACAGGAGCTGAACATTGAGTAGACAGACAGGCAGGCAGACAGACAGGCAGACAGACACGCAGACAGAGACAGGGACAGGAGCTGAACATGGAGTAGACAGACAGGCAGGCAGACAGACAGGCAGACAGACACGCAGACAGAGACAGGGACAGGAGCTGAACATGGAGTAGACAGACAGGCAGACAGACACGCAGACAGAGACAGGGACAGGAGCTGAACATGGAGTAGACAGACAGGCAGGCAGACAGACAGGCAGACAGACACGCAGACAGAGACAGGGACAGGAGCTGAACATGGAGTAGACAGACAGGCAGGCAGACAGACAGGCAGACAGACACGCAGACAGAGACAGGGACAGGAGCTGAACATGGAGTAGACAGACAGGCAGGCAGACAGACAGGCAGACAGACACGCAGACAGAGACAGGGACAGGAGCTGAACATGGAGTAGACAGACAGGCAGGCAGACAGACAGGCAGACAGACACGCAGACAGAGACAGGGACAGGAGCTGAACATGGAGTAGACAGACAGGCAGGCAGACAGACAGGCAGACAGACACGCAGACAGAGACAGGGACAGGAGCTGAACATGGAGTAGACAGACAGGCAGGCAGACAGACAGGCAGACAGACACGCAGACAGAGACAGGGACAGGAGCTGAACATGGAGTAGACAGACAGGCAGGCAGACAGACAGGCAGACAGACACGCAGACAGAGACAGGGACAGGAGCTGAACATGGAGTAGACAGACAGGCAGGCAGACAGACAGGCAGACAGACACGCAGACAGAGACAGGGACAGGAGCTGAACATGGAGTAGACAGACAGGCAGGCAGACAGACAGGCAGACACGCAGACAGAGACAGGGACAGGAGCTGAACATGGAGTAGACAGACAGGCAGGCAGACAAACAGGCAGACAGACACGCAGACAGAGACAGGGACAGGAGCTGAACATGGAGTAGACAGACAGGCAGGCAGACAGACAGGCAGACAGACACGCAGACAGAGACAGGGACAGGAGCTGAACATGGAGTAGACAGACAGGCAGGCAGACAGACAGGCAGACAGACACGCAGACAGAGACAGGGACAGGAGCTGAACATGGAGTAGACAGACAGGCAGGCAGACAGACAGGCAGACAGACACGCAGACAGAGACAGGGACAGGAGCTGAACATGGAGTAGACAGACAGGCAGGCAGACAGACAGGCAGACAGACACGCAGACAGAGACAGGGACAGGAGCTGAACATGGAGTAGACAGACAGGCAGGCAGACACGCAGACAGAGACAGGGACAGGAGCTGAACATGGAGTAGACAGACAGGCAGGCAGACAGACAGGCAGACAGACACGCAGACAGAGACAGGGACAGGAGCTGAACATGGAGTAGACAGACAGGCAGGCAGACAGACAGGCAGACAGACACGCAGACAGAGACAGGGACAGGAGCTGAACATGGAGTAGACAGACAGGCAGGCAGACAGACAGGCAGACAGACACGCAGACAGAGACAGGGACAGGAGCTGAACATGGAGTAGACAGACAGGCAGGCAGACAGACAGGCAGACAGACACGCAGACAGAGACAGGGACAGGAGCTGAACATGGAGTAGACAGACAGGCAGGCAGACAGACAGGCAGACAGACACGCAGACAGAGACAGGGACAGGAGCTGAACATGGAGTAGACAGACAGGCAGGCAGACAGACAGGCAGACAGACACGCAGACAGAGACAGGGACAGGAGCTGAACATGGAGTAGACAGACAGGCAGGCAGACAGACAGGCAGACAGACACGCAGACAGAGACAGGGACAGGAGCTGAACATGGAGTAGACAGACAGGCAGGCAGACAGACAGGCAGACAGACACGCAGACAGAGACAGGGACAGGAGCTGAACATGGAGTAGACAGACAGGCAGGCAGACAGACAGGCAGACAGACACGCAGACAGAGACAGGGACAGGAGCTGAACATGGAGTAGACAGACAGGCAGGCAGACAAACAGGCAGACAGACACGCAGACAGAGACAGGGACAGGAGCTGAACATGGAGTAGACAGACAGGCAGGCAGACAGACAGGCAGACAGACACGCAGACAGAGACAGGGACAGGAGCTGAACATGGAGTAGACAGACAGGCAGGCAGACAGACAGGCAGACAGACACGCAGACAGAGACAGGGACAGGAGCTGAACATGGAGTAGACAGACAGGCAGGCAGACAGACAGGCAGACAGACACGCAGACAGAGACAGGGACAGGAGCTGAACATGGAGTAGACAGACAGGCAGGCAGACAGACAGGCAGACAGACACGCAGACAGAGACAGGGACAGGAGCTGAACATGGAGTAGACAGACAGGCAGGCAGACAGACAGGCAGACAGACACGCAGACAGAGACAGGGACAGGAGCTGAACATGGAGTAGACAGACAGACAGGCAGACAAACAGGCAGACAGACACGCAGACAGAGACAGGCAGACAGACAGGCAGACAGACAGGCACACAGACAGGTGGGCAGACAGACAAACAGGCAGGCAGGCAGACAGACAGGCACACAGACAGACAGGCAACAGACAGGCAGACAGGAGGAGGGGGAGGTATAGAGGCTCTACCTGTGCTCAGACTCGTGGATAGAGAAGATGACTCCGGAGGTGGAGGTCTTCTGCTGGATAGAGGCCAGGAAGGTGAACTCACTACCCTTCTTGAAGAGCTGCACCACCTTCTCACTGACGTGAGCGGGGGCGTGCACGGCCCTCCCCACATCTGAGGAGAGAGAGAGAGAGAGAGAGAGAGAAGGGGGGAGAGAGAAAAGCAATCAGGATTGTGTGTAAGCTGCTCCCTCCCGGGGGCCGAGGGGGGGGGGGTCCTTGAGACTCGGCTGTCAGGAAGGAGAGGTGTTGAGACAGGAAGTGACACGTTGCATCAAGGCATTGCAGCCTAACACACCTCCCCATTTGACACACACAGCTCACTCACCTGCAAAGTCATGCTGTGTGTGTGTTTGTGTGTGTGTGTGTGTGTGAGAGTGTGTGTCCAGCCTTGGGCAGAAATGGTTAACCAGTGAGTTTGACGTTTCTGTTGAACCCTGCAGTAGCCACCTCATGCTGGATGAAACACAGGCAGAGAGAGAACCCTACAGGCAGAGAGAGAACCCTAACCCTAACTCAGGCAGTGTTCTAGAAGATCCCTCCAGATGATGCAGTATGACATAGAGAAGACAATCGTCTCTCTGCAGGCCACTCAGCTCACTCAGGTCAGTCAAGTCAAGCTCTTTGCTGAAGTTGGTCTTGGTTGGTCTTGGTTGGTCACGATAATCAACATATTAGGAACACATGCACGTTATATACGCACTTGGGCACACATGCGCACCCCCCCCCCCCCCCACCTACCTTACCTACCATGTAAGCTACGGCCTCACCACAGAGTCCCAGGTGTAAATACACCCCGGGCCATTTCCTGTGAATCCTCCTCTCTCTCTCCCCCTTAACATTTCCTGTTGCTCCTCCATCTCTGTCCAAATAAAGCAAATAACAAACCCCCCCAAAAATATATTATATATTAAATCTGTGTGCGCGTTTAACAACATGTTAGCTAGAAAGAGTGAAACGTTCAGGAGCTCACACACAGATCCTCTCTCTCTCTCACACACACACACACACAGTCTCTGTAGTCAGATCAAAGTGAGTCTCTGTTGTGTGGAGTCTGGCTGGTGCTGGATCTCCACATGGCCCACATCCTCACACACACACACACATCCTCACACACACACAGCCTCACACAGCCTCACACACACACACACACACATCCTCACACACACACAGCCTCACACAGCCTCACACAGCCTCACACACACACACACACACACACAGAGAGCCTCACACAAAGGCTTTCAGGATGAAACGACACCAGACACACACCAATGAGGTCACTGACACCAGCTGTGTCTTACTGGTGCCATATCTCCTGTTCTTTCAGGTATTTACATTTGTCCACGTCTCCTTCTTCTCTGTCTCTCAGCCCCGGCTGCAGCCGTCCTTGCAGCCATGTGTTGAGAGCTATTCAGAGCTGCAACACCCTGGGTGTTGGAGCAAAGCTGGGCTCTGGGGAGGGATGATGGAGGATGAAGGCCGGTGATGATGCTGGGGGGAGGGAGAGGTGGGAGGTGGGGGAGAGAGGGGGGAGGGAGAGGTGGGAGAGGGAAAGGTGGAGGTGGGGGAGAGAGCTGGGGGAGGTGGGGGAGAGAGGGGGAGAGATGGGGGAGAGAGGGGGGAGGGGGAGGTGGGGGAGAGAGGGGGAGGGGGATGTGGGAGAGGGAAAGGGGGAAATGGGGGAGAGAGGAGGAGAGAGGGGGGAGGGGGAGGCTGTAGAAGGAGCTCAGCCAACCATGTCTCTCCCTGGGGAGCTGCCCTGCTTTCAGCTGCTCCAGACCTGCAGCACCGGGGCTGGGGGCGGAGAAGGGGCTGGGGGCAGAGAAGGGGCTGGGGGCGGAGAAGGGGCTGGGGGCGGAGCTTAGGGGCTGAGCTTAGGGGCTGGGGGCGGAGAAGGGGCTGGGGGCAGAGCTTGGGGCTGGGGGCGGAGAAGGGGCTGGGGGCAGAGCTTGGGGCTGGGGGCGGAGAAGGGGGCGGAGCTCTGATCGGTTTTAGACTTCTATGTTCTCCTCTCTCCTCTCCTTTCACTGTATGTGGAAAAAGATTCCTGGAGAATAGTGTGTTTGTATTCATGTATTAATATGGTCTGAGGTCCAGTTGCCAGCGTGACACTAAAGCAGGTAGTAGTCATGGCTACCTTTTATGTATGTCAGAGCCCACACTTCTTTACTTTAACTTGAGTGAAAAAGTGGAGTCAGTACTTCAACTTTTACTAGAGTATTTTGAGTAACATGAGTAAAAAAAACAAAGTAAAATGTCTTTGGCTAAAAATATACCTTTACAAACTTTTTTTTGTTTTTTTTACATTTCAAGTTTTGTTAAAAAAATCTACTTTCAACTTTTTGTCACAAATATTTTTGTTGGGAAATTGGGCTTGGGTTAGAAATGGGTCAGAGGCAAAAATTGGTATGTGAGGCAGAAAGCTGCAAGGGCAGGGCATATCTCACTCAGAGTTGCATCACAAGGTCAAGTACAGTACTTCACAAACACCACTGCAACAAAACCACGTTTCGAGATGTATTAAACCCTTACTGAACTTCAGCTTCATCTCAAAAGAAACCACTTGGTCATATGCAGCAGAATCAGAAGGGATTTTATTTGCCATGAGTGTTTGCACAAACAAGGAATTTACTTTGGCAGGGAGGTGCATACATTAAACATATAGGAATAATTAAACTTAAATATGTGGACTAACTATACAAAAGGAGCAAAGTCTAGCTAATACTAAGGGGGGTCTAGCTAATACTAAGGGGAATACAAAAAATATATATAAGTAGCCATAATTTACAATTTAACCAAAAAATACCAAAAAACAGATACAGATACATGCAAATGATACAATAGTGCAAATTGTCAATGTGCAGGGTTTCATTGTGTCATTGTCAATGTGCAGGGTGTCATTGTGTCATTGTCAATGTGCAGGGTGTCATTGTGTCATTGTCAATGTGCAGGGTGTCATTGTGCAGGGTGTCATTGTGCAGGGTGTCATTGTGCAGGGTGTCATTGTGTCATTGTCAATGTGCAGGGTGTCATTGTGTCATTGTCAATGTGCAGGGTGTCATTGTGCACATTGAGATTTAAAGTCAGTGTGAGTCCTTGGCCTTGTTAAAGTGGCCAACAGCAGATGGGAAGAAACTGTTCTTGTGGCGTGAGGTTTTGGATGGAGCCTTCTGCCCGGAGGGGAGGAGCTGGAACAGAGAGTGTCCAGGGTGGGAGGGGTCGGCCACAATCTTCCTCGCTCGCCTCAGGGACCTCGAGGTGTGCAGATCCTCGAGGGAAGGCAGATTGCAGCCGATCACCTTCTCAGCAGTGCGGATGATACGCTGCAGTCTGTTCTTGTCCTTGGCAGTGGCAGCAGCGTACCAGATGGTGATAGAAGAAGAGAGGATGGACTCAATGATGGCTGTGTAGAAGTGCACCATCATTGTCTTTGGCAGGTTGAATTTCTTCAGCTGCTTCGCTTTCTTGGTGAGGGAGCTGATGTTCAGTTCCCTCTTGAGGTCTTGGGAGAGGATGGTGCCCAGGAAGCGGAAGGACTCCACAGTGTTCCCGAGACAGCAACGCACGCAGGTAGAATACTGTAAGTGTTGCTTTCCCGGTTTGTTAAAATTGATGCTAAATAAGTATTTTTTTCGACGAAGACAACTAGCTAGCTAGCACTAGCTATCGAAGGAGTGAAAACTTTAAATCGTCTAGTTGTCAACCGGTGTCGCTAACAGTGGCTCTCCTGGCTAGCTGTATGTGTCCTCTCGTGCCGGGATGTTTCCGCTTTAAATGCTCCAACATGCACGCTGTGCTCCCATGAAAGGCATGTTCCACCCTGCATGTATACACACAACAGCATTTCTTGTAAGAATTTTTTTTTAAACGTTCCCACACTCTGCTAGTTCGGCTTCGCATGCACTGTGTCGTCTAGTCTTCTATTGAATTGCATACGGGAGCGTTACAGGCTAGACTCTCTCTTCGACTCTCTCTGACTCTCTCTGTCACCTCTATGACTCTCTCTGACTCTATCACCTCTATGACTCTCTGACTCCCTCTGTCACATCTTTCTCTCTGACTCCCTCTCTGACTCCTCTCTGACTCTCTGTCACCTCTCCGACTCTCTCCGACTCTCTCCAACTCTCTCCGACTCCTCTCTGACTCCTGTCTGACTCCTGTCTGACTCCTGTCTGTCACCTCTCTGACTGTCACCTCTCTGACTGTCACCTCTATGACTCTCTCTGTCACCTCTCTGACTCTCTCTGTCACCTCTCTGACTGTCACCTCTCTGACTGTCACCTCTCTGACTGTCACCTCTATGACTCTCTCTGTCACCTCTCTCACTCTCTCTGTCACCTCTATGACTCTCTCTGACTCTATCACCTCTATGACTCTCTGACTCCCTCTGTCACATCTTTCTCTCTGACTCCCTCTCTGACTCCTCTCTGACTCTCTGTCACCTCTCCGACTCTCTCCGACTCTCTCCAACTCTCTCCGACTCCTCTCTGACTCCTGTCTGACTCCTGTCTGACTCCTGTCTGTCACCTCTCTGACTGTCACCTCTCTGACTGTCACCTCTATGACTCTCTCTGTCACCTCTCTGACTCTCTCTGTCACCTCTCTGACTGTCACCTCTCTGACTGTCACCTCTATGACTCTCTCTGTCACCTCTCTGACTCTCTATGTCACCTCTCTGACTCTCCTGGAGACGAGACTGGACTTTATTACTTTAACTATTACTTTATTACCTGTACACAACCATCACACACAGTGCACATAAATAATGGTGATGATAATAATACAAATCATGGCTTGAAGGTGGATATCTGCCAATGTGGGTCTTAATGTGTGTCTCCTTCAAGGGAATATGGGTAGTGGTGCGTCGCTAGATGCATAATACAAGACCCCTTATGAAGCCGTGCAGTTCAGCTCCGATGGAAACTCCAGGGGAATATTAGAACACACACGATATTGGATGTGTGTTGGTTTATATTTGCATTGAAGAAAATGTGACCCGCACACACACACACCACACACATCCTCACACACACACACACACCACACACACACACACACAAATCACACAGCTCTGTGTTGTAATCACAGTAGCAGGCTGTTGGAGACCTGGGAACGGTGTCATGCAGCGTGTGTGTGGGTTAACAATTATCTGGGCTGAGATCCCATCCCCAGTCTGGGCCCACACTGTTGGGCTGAGATCCCATCCCCAGTCTGGGCCCACACTGTTGGGCTGAGATCCCATCCCCAGTCTGGGCCCACACTGTTGGGCTGAGATCCCATCCCCAGTCTGGGCCCACACTGTTGGGCTGAGATCCCATCCCCAGTCTGGGCCCACACTGTCCCCACAGCTCCCTGCTGCAGTGGGCTGGTCTCATTATGCATCCCGGATGGTTTCCTACACAAACACATGAGCACACGCACACACACACACCCTTTCAATTACATATACTCGCCTCCATTCCCAAACACACACACACAGAGGAGGAAAATAGCTCCAGTTGATTAGAGCTAATTTGCTGGAGCGCCTGGTGCTTTGAGCCACAGTAACAGTATCAACCAGGCCTCTACAACTCCACCGCTCTCAGGACCCCTCCTGGGTGACAAGCCCACTCTCAGGACCCCTCCTGGGAGACTAGCCCCTCTCAGGACCTCTCCCTCCTGGGTGACTAGCCCACTCTCAGGACCTCTCCTGGGTGACTAGCCCACTCTCAGGACCCCTCCTGGGTGACTAGCCCCTCTCAGGACCCCTCCTGGGAGACTAGCCCACTCTCAGGACCCCTCCTGGGTAACTAGCCCACTCTCAGGACCCCTCCCTCCTGGGTAACTAGCCCACTCTCAGGACCCCTCCTGGGTGACTAGCCCACACTCAGGACCCCTCCTGGGAGACTAGCCCACTCTCAGGACCCCTCCTGGGTGACTAGCCCACTCTCAGGACCCCTCCCTCCTGGGTAACTAGCCCACTCTCAGGACCCCTCCCTCCTGGCTGACTAGCCCACTCTCAGGACCCCTCCTGGGTGACTAGCCCACTCTCAGGACCCCTCCTGGGTGACTAGCCCACTCTCAGGACCCCTCCTGGGAGACTAGCCCACTCTCAGGACCCCTCCTGGGTGACTAGCCCACTCTCAGGACCCCTCCCTCCTGGGTAACTAGCCCACTCTCAGGACCCCTCCCTCCTGGCTGACTAGCCCACTCTCAGGACCCCTCCTGGGTGACTAGCCCACTCTTAGGACCCCTCCTGGGAGACTAGCCCACTCTCAGGACCCCTCCTGGGTGACTAGCCCACTCTCAGGACCCCTCCCTCCTGGGTAACTAGCCCACTCTCAGGACCCCTCCTGGGTGACTAGCCCACTCTCAGGACCCCTCCTGGGAGACTAGCCCACTCTCAGGACCCCTTCTGGGTGACTAGCCCCTCTCAGGACCCCTCCTGGGTGACTAGCCCACTCTCAGGACCTCTCCTGGGTGACTAGCCCACTCTCAGGACCCCTCCTGGGTGACTAGCCCCTCTCAGGACCCCTCCTGGGAGACTAGCCCACTCTCAGGACCTCTCCTGGGTAACTAGCCCACTCTCAGGACCCCTCCCTCCTGGGTAACTAGCCCACTCTCAGGACCCCTCCTGGGTGACTAGCCCCTCTCAGGACCCCTCCTGGGTGACTAGCTCACTCTCAGGACCCCTCCCTCCTGGGTGACTAGCCCACTCTCAGGACCCCTCCTGGGTGACTAGCCCACTCTCAGGACCCCTCCTGGGTGACTAGCCCCTCTCAGGACCCCTCCCTCCTGGGTGACTAGCCCACTCTTAGGACCCCTCCCTCCTGGGTGACTAGCCCACTCTCAGGACCCCTCCTGGGAGACTAGCCCACTCTCAGGACCTCTCCTGGGTGACTAGCCCACTCTCAGGACCCCTCCTGGGTGACTAGCCCCCTCTCAGGACCCCTCCCTCCTGGGTGACTAGCCCACTCTCAGGACCCCTCCTGGGAGACTAGCCCCTCTCAGGACCCCTCCTGGGTGACTAGCCCACTCTCAGGACCCCTCCTGGGTGACTAGCCCCTCTCAGGACCCCTCCCTCCTGGGTGACTAGCCCACTCTCAGGACCCCTCCTGGGTGACAAGCCCACTCAGGACCCCTCCTGGGTGACTAGCCCACTCTCAGGACCCCTCCTGGGAGACTAGCCCACTCTCAGGACCTCTCCTGGGAGACTAGCCCACTCTCAGGACCCCTCCTGGGTGTTTACTAGCTGTGACGAACACAGCTAGTAAACACCAGATCATCCTTGCCTCCCTTGTCTAAGCAAATGCACATCAATAAAGGAGCATGGTTCCACTCAGGAGGTCGGGGGATGCTAAACAGCACATCTCTCTGTGTTCCTGCTCGTGTTCTCCTCCAGAGACAACTCTTCCTGCTCCCCAGAACACGGTCTTTATCTGGGCACGGTTGATTATGGAGTGAGGTGCTGAATTATTAAAATCAATGGAACTCCAGATGTTATCCTTGCTTTTTACCACAAACAACACGAAGCAATCTGAACCCTGGAGAGATGTACAGAGCTTAACGAGGAATTGATAAACTTGCCTGCCTGACGCATCTCTCTCTCTCCCTCTCTCTGTCTCTCCCACGCTATCTTGCTCACCCAGCTCTCTCTCTCTCTCTCTCTCTCTCTCTCTCTCTCTATCCTATCTCTTTCCTTTCCTATCTCTTTCCTTTCTTTTCCTCTGCCTCCCCCCCTCTCTCCCTCTCTCTAACCTCTCTCTGTATGTATGAAGGGGCTCGTAGCATCTCCCATTCCCCAGAAGCACAGTCGCATACAACATTAACAGAGCTGTGTTGCAGCCTTACGAGCCTTAATGTTAATAAAAAGTGCGTTCGACATGGACTGCGGCTGCATGAAACGACCGGCGAGAGTAGTCGCTTGCATTCAGGGAGGAGTTAAAAAACTGATCTGTGAAGTCGGACATTCCAGCTTCTCGTAGTTTGCTGCGTTGACGTCAGTCATGGCCGATCAAGCGCTGTTTGCTTACTTTACTTTATTTACCATTAAACTTAGTCTTTCCGTTAGTGAAGAGGCGGACTAAAACCCTTTCTTCAACACATTTTTAAATCAATTAAACTGTTTTGTCCGGATTTGAGCATTGGTCAAATTGAAGGTGTCAGAATAATTACAAAACGTGTCAAAGTTGTCGTATGTGAGTCTGGCCAATCATGAAATAGCTGTGTCGTCATTAGAACCCGTGCAGTTGCTCTTGAGAAAATGTGCTTGGCTACACAGCCGGCAGTTCTCGAATCGATCTCACAGTACTTTGATGGCTACGTCACAGTGACCTAGCCTCGGCGCCGTCTCAAGTCGGACAAATAGTCTAACCAGAATTCAATGTTTCAAGTTAGCCGCCTGCAGCCAGCTGCAGAGCTGCATGAAGTTAGTCCATGTCGAATGCACCTAAAGTGTTGACATGAAGCCGGCTGCAGCAGGAAGATGAGTGCAGGAACAAAGGATGATTTGGAAGAGAGCAGCCCCCAGCTAGCCTGTAGCAGCCCCCAGCTAGCCTCTAGCTGCCCCCAGCTAGCCTCTAGCAGCACCCAGCTAGCCTGTAGCAGCCCCCAGCTAGCCTGTAGCAGCCCCCAGCTAGCCTCTAGCAGCCCCCAGCTAGCCTCTAGCTGCCCCCAGCTAGCCTGTAGCAGCCCCCAGCTAGCCTCTAGCTGCCCCCAGCTAGCCTCTAGCAGCCCCCAGCTAGCCTGTAGCAGCCCCCAGCTAGCCTCTAGCTGCCCCCAGCTAGCCTGTAGCAGCCCCCAGCTAGCCTGTAGCAGCCCCCAGCTAGCCTCTAGCTGCCCCCAGCTAGCCTTTAGCTGCCCCCAACTAGCCTTTAGCTCGTGTGAGAGAGAGGCCCTGTCTTCACCACGCGGTCTCACAACTGTAGACGTGTCACTTCCTCCATGCTGTTCTGCAGCTTGTCGGGGCCTGGAGCCGTTGAGGTTCAAGGTGCAGCCGTCCCCTCTAACCCCGCCCCCAGTCCTGCAGAGGCATGGCTGCTACCGTCACCATGACACCCTTCAACGCACCGACAGGAAGCACATGGACCCTGGCTCCGGCGGTGACTCCATGGCGATGGTAACTCAGGGTGACAGGAAAGTGGCGACGCTGAGCAAGTGACAAGCTTGGGGCTTGACAGCGCCAGGCAGAGATGAGGAGTGCTGATGGAGTGGGGATGGTGTCCGTCTACGGAGTTTAACGCCAACTCGTCCGACTGCCCCCCAGGACAGCAGAAGACAGGTCTGAGGAGACACGGCTGGGACAGGATTCACCCAGGAGCACAACACTACATCCCATCCAAGCCATAAAAGGTGATGAAAAAGCTAGGAAAGTAAAACTAAACGCAATTAAGACCTGACTGAGTCTAACAAAATAACGGAAAATGCCATTAGCAAGGCCTAGGCAGCTGTAATTATGTACGGTTTCTCCTGGCGACAAACACAGCAGCTGAGGAGCAAGGGGGGCACAGCCTGAACGGAAACTGGAGAGATATTGTTTAACTGGGGAGGGAGAGAGAGAGAGCGAGAGAGCGAGAGATTGTTTAATTGTGGAGAAAGAGATATTGTTTAATTGTGGCGTGATGGAGTTATTGTGCTCATTTTTTGATCCAGCCAAAGATCAGAGACAAGTGGAGGTGACATTTCTCTCAGTCGGAGAGGCTGAGATAATGAGCTTCACTCAGAGAGAGAGAGAGAGAGAGAGAGAGAGAGAGAGAGAGAGAGAGAGAGAGAGAGATCGAGGGAGACAGAGAGTCCTGGTGTGAGTGTGTGTGATTGTCTAATCCACCTCAGAGCTGCTCTGTAAAACAGTCCTCTCCCTCCTCTATCTTCTTCACTACCATACGAGTGTGAACGCTAGGCTGTCATGTGCACCACCAGGTTGTTTATTTCCTTTAGAATTTGTCTCCTTGGAATTACAATAAGCAGGCATGCCATGTTGTGGTAGGTGGAGGGAGTCTCTCTCCTTCCCTTCTACTCTCTCTCTCTCCATCCTCTCTCTCCTTCCCTTCTACTCTCTCTCTCTCCATCCTCTCTCTCCTAACCACAGCTTTCTGTTTCTCGCCCAGGAGGCAGGGGACAGGGTGACATCTTAAAGACTGTGTTCAGTCACCTGAACACCTGGATTCTGGCTGAACAGAAGTACCTCCCTTCCTGTCACGTGTTACTGACTCCCAAGTCTCCCACTGTACCCTGCTGTTAACACTGCCTCTAACCCTGTCTTTACCACTGCCTCTAAACAGACTCAGCTTCACTCTAACCAAAACAATGACATCAGCCATTCCAGTCCAGTCTGAATACCTGGGTCCTTCCCCCAGCCTCTTCATTTAACAAGGGTGCTTTGGGCTCTTACTGATGACATCACAGGGAGATGTTTGCGGTGCTAAAAGAATATCTCAGATATATTCTTCTCAGGAGGGTTCTTTAATTTAGAAATGGTGATGTGTGTGTGGGGGGTGTTCCTTGGAAAGCTATCAACGATGGAATCATTTTCCAGTGTGATTTCCCCTCACACACACAGACTCACAAACACACCACCACCACAGGGACCTGGAAGGGAACTCATACATAAAAGATGAAAGGTTTGATGGCCTCCTCTGGTCTCAGTGACAGCCAGAGCAGAGCACAGAAACACACACTTTAATGTGACTGAGCTGCAGACCAAGGATCCTCTCCAACACCAGCCCAGACCAGTGTTTCTCTCCAACACCAGCCCAGACCAGTGTTTCTCTCCAACACCAGCCCAGACCAGTGTTTCTCTCCAACACCAGACCAGACCAGTGTTTCTCTCCAACACCAGGCCAGTCTGTTTTTGAGGAGGAGAGCTCACTATTTGGTTTTCTATTCACCATCAGCCCTAGCCGCTAAGTCTGCAACAGACTCTTCAGATCCACCCAGTTGGAATCTAAGCACAGGTTGTTTGCCAGGTTGGTTTGTGGAAAGAGGCGGAACGGTTTCAAAAATGGATCTTTACACAGGCTGTTTTAAAGATGTTGGTTCTAATTCCAAGTGGTGCATTCAGTCCTGACCTCCTTCTCTTCCCCTGGCTGCGGGGACGGAGGGGCCTGTGCTGTTCGGATTTCATTCATATTTCTCTTATGGCAGGTTTATCTCAATTCTTTTCATAAGGCAGAGAGAGAGGTAGAGAAAGAGAGAGGACATGTCTTCTGCCAGAGCATGAGAGACAGACGTGTTTGACTGGAGCCAGAACCTAAGCCTGTCCCAATTTCCTGACACAGACACGATAACATTCCACTGAATCACTTCAAAAGAATGGCATATTCCTGTCGACCAACGCACTCACAACACAGTCACACAACACACTCAAACACACCACATGGAGGGCTGATAGGACCAGACAGGAGGAAGTTGAGATGAAATGTGGTTGCAGGGTTTCCTGCCTAAACAACACACGCCTGCCGCCCAAACTATGTCGTAAAAATAATTGCGATACCCGCAGTTGTCCTGTTTTCTCCCTTCCATTCCAAACCGTGACCAACGCCAGTCTGCTTGCCTGCAGAACGCATTAGTCTATCGCACAAACTACCCCCCCCCCGCGCATTAGTCTAGACTACAGGGCCCCTCTGTACTGATCCGAATGATCCCATCTCATCAATTGTTCAAACTCATCTTTGATGGAAAATATAGTTTTTATGTTGTATTCGCGATGGTTGGCGCTCATGGTTTCCAGCATGTCTTGAGGCAGACAGAGGGGGACTTAGTTGGGGGGTTAATTTTGTTCAAGGAAGCGTTGTTTAAGTTTCTATTGTTGAACTCGTGTTTTATTTTGATATGTGTAGTGTTGGATGTTAGTTCGCTTAGTTCGATTGTTCACACTGAGGTTGAAGGTTAGCTAGCTAGATCGCTAGTCAGGCTGTTAAAGCGCATTGCTGATCCAGTAAGCTTTCGCAGGATGCAGCCTATGAGGTTTAGCACTATCCAAGTCACAATTATTTTCTAGTTGAAAGGAATAAACGTTTCCCATTGCCATGGTTTTCCACCACCTCTTTTTACGTAACTGACAGCTGCAATACGTTCAAACCATAGACGGCATCTGGTTCCAACTCGCTCGCACCTGTGCAGGGCCGGTCCTAGGCAGAGACGACATAGGCAGCATCAAGAGGGGGGCGGCAAATTCCGAAGTTCATCCATTTTCTGATTTTTCTGGATAGTTTGCATTAAAACTGGCATGCATGAATAGAGGTAAGGCTGTCAGTGTGTGCCAGACATTTGGCTCTTGCGGGCCGGATCTGGCCCGCGGGCCGCTGATTGGGGATGGCTGCTGTAGGACATCTCCAATGCCATGGTATGATCTCCGACTCTGCTTAGGCAAAAGATGGATAATGATACATTTATTAATTCATGCCCATTAACCCCTGAAGCAAATTAGATGCGCTTCTATCTTATGTTGTCACGAGTATCTGGCAGTTTTTAGATATAAAATTGGTGATTGGACGGCGAAGATATTAAGGCAGGAGCCATGGAACTGTAAGTTCCCATATTTGGACTGGCCGGCTGGAAAGGTTGTGTAGCCTGCAAAGATGGCGGCGATCCCAAATATCCAACAAGGCGTGACGTATCGTTAACCTACAGGGACGTAACTTCGCATTCTCTATAATCAGTTGAAATCAGGAAATCCAAAAGATCAGAGACAGAATCGTAGATGTTCCAAACAATGACCTTGAACTAGGAAGACAACACACACATTCCAATGACCTTGGACTAGGAAGACAACACACACATTATTTTCCTTTCTTGAGAGACCTTAGAATACGAAAATAATCAAATTCACAGAAAATGTAATTAATGAGTGTACATTCCATTCTTCCTTGGTCAATAAATGGATCCTAATATTCTAGGAACAGGCCTGGGTGTGAACCTTTTAATTGAATATATGGTGTTCAATGGAGCAATCAGGCCAATATCTTGGTAATTAACGCTGGCTAACATCACTACAAGCCTTCTCATGAGGTGCCAAGGTGTCTCGCACAGGGAACACACGTACCACCCAGGCTAAAGCTTTACAGCCGGGCCCTGGGTTTCATTCCGGCCCAGGCCATTCCTTGCATATCATCCCCTCTCTTTCTCTCCATGTCCTGTCAGGAGGAAGAGGGGGGCAGAGCGTGTTGTTCTCCTCCAGAGGAAGAGGAGGGCAGAGCATGTTGTTCTCCTCCAGAGGGGGAGGAGGAGGGCAGAGCGTGTTGTTCTCCTACAGAGGAAGAGGAGGAGGGCAGAGCATGTTGTTCTCCTACAGAGGGGGAGGAGGAGGGCAGAGTGTGTTGTTCTCCTACAGAGGAGGAGGAGGAGGGCAGAGTGTGTTGTTCTCCTCCAGAGGAGAAGGAGGAGGAGGGCAGAGCGTGTTGTTCTCCTACAGAGGAGAAGGAGGAGGAGGGCATAGCGTGTTGTTCTCCTCCAGAGGAGAAGGAGGAGGAGGGCAGAGTGTGTTGTTTTCCTCCAAAGGAGGAGGAGGAGGAGGGCAGAGCGTGTTGTTCTCCTCCAGAGGAGGAGGAGGAGGAGGGCAGAGCGTGTTGTTCTCCTACAGAGGAAGAGGAGGGCAAAGCGTGTTGTTCTCCTCCAGAGGAGAAGGAGGAGGAGGGCAGAGTGTGTTGTTTTCCTCCAGAGGAGGAGGAGGAGGAGGGCAGAGCGTGTTGTTCTCCTCCAGAGGAGGAGGAGGAGGAGGGCAGAGCGTGTTGTTCTCTTACAGAGGAAGAGGAGGGCATAGCGTGTTGTTCTCCTCCAGAGGAGGAGGAGGAGGGCAGAGCGTGTTGTTCTCCTACAGAGGGGGAGGAAGAGGAGGGCAGAGCGTGTTGTTCTCCTACAGAGGGGGAGGAGGAGGAGGGCAGAGCGTGTTGTTCTCCTCCAGAGGGGGAGGAGGAGGGCAGAGCGTGTTGTTCTCCTACAGAGGAAGAGGAGGGCATAGCGTGTTGTTCTCCTCCAGAGGAGGAGGAGGAGGAGGGCAGAGCGTGTTGTTCTCCTACAGAGGAGGAGGAGGAGGAGGGCATAGCGTGTTGTTCTCCTCCAGAGGAGGAGGAGGAGGAGGGCATAGCGTGTTGTTCTCCTCCAGAGGAGGAGGAGGAGGAGGGCATAGCGTGTTGTTCTCCTCCAGAGGAGGAGGAGGGCAGAGTGTGTTGTTTTCCTCCAGAGGAGGAGGAGGAGGAGGGCAGAGCGTGTTGTTCTCCTACAGAGGGGGAGGAGGAGGGCAGAGCGTGTTGTTGTCCTACAGAGGGGGAAGAGGAGGAGAGCAGAGCGGGTTGTTCTCCTACAGAGGGGGAAGAGGAGGAGAGCAAAGCGTGTTGTTTTCCTCCAGAGGAAGAGGAAGAGGAGGAGGGCAGAGCGTGATGTTCTCCTACAGAGGGGGAGGAGGAGGAGGAGGAGCGCAGAGTGTGTTGTTCTCCTACAGAGGAAGAGGAGGGCAGAGCGTGTTGTTCCTGAGCCGAGGTGCCCTGCAGAGCGGACGGGATCAGATAGAATCACATCTAGATGAAGACCTGTGCGAGGAGGTCATGCCCATCTGACTGCTTTAAATTGGCTTCTTTTATCAGCGCTACCAGCGGTGACATATTCCTCCTCCTCCGTGCTGTAGACTCATACAGCCAGGGTGTCCTGTAGGGTGATACAGCCAGGGTGTCCTGTAGGGTGATACAGCCAGGGTGTCCTGTAGGGTGATACAGCCAGGGTGTCCTGTAAGGGTGATACAGCCAGGGTGTCCTGTAGGGTGATACAGCCAGGGTGTCCTGTAGGGTGATAGAGCCAGGGTGTCCTGCTTGCTAACATCAGGCATCTGCTGGTGTGAATCACTGGAGAATGTGGGGATCAGATACAGAACCATGGTCTCTCTCTTCACCTCTCTCCCTTTCTCTCTCCAAATCACACTTTCTCTCTATCTGTTCACTCCAAATATCTCCTATTTAAATCACCCTCTATTCATCTTTCCCTGTTTGTATATACATAAGCGCAGCTAGTTCAGGCAGGGCAGCACGCGTCATGCGCTCATTACCACACCTGTGTTGGCAGCACAAGCCCATTGGGCCACGTCCGATAACACGGCATTAAAAGACGCGCGGATACGCACACACATACAAACTCAGCCCATTTGTTGTATGATCAGTGCTGCTGCCACCATCCCCTTCTCCCCCATGCTGTCTGTATGTTCTATCCTTCAGGGGGACTCTATCTCCATTGCTCCCCTCCCTGCTCTAAGTGCTTCCCTTAGATCATCCACTCCGCCAAAGTCAAACCTACACGTTCATGTCATGTAACAATAAATGCTCGTGATTGTATATAGATTGAATACGTGATTGTCTTGACTGAAATATATATATATATATATAAATATAAATCTCTCAATCTATCTCTACTTCTCAAAATGTATATCTCTAAATCTCCCCCCTCTCTCTCTCTAAATATCCCTCTCTTCCTCTTTGTCTCTATCTAAATCTCTCTACTAAATCTTTATCTCTCTAAATCCCCCCCCCCCTCATCTCTCTCAAAATATTCCTATTTTCTCTTTCTAAATTTTCTCTCTCTCCCTTTCAAAATGTCCAGATATTTCTCTTTCTAAATCTCCTTCTCTTCCTTTCTGCTTCTCATCTCTAGCTCTCTCTGTTCCCTCCCTCCCCCCCCCACCCATCTCTCTCCCTCTCTCAGCTCTGACACTCAGCTGAGATGTTAACCTCCTCCCGTACTGGACCAGAAGCAGTCCCCCAGGCCACATCCTCAACTGTAATTCATTTCCACTAACTCCATTACAAAATGCTACCCGGCAATTTCTTTAATAAATGTGCTGAAGCCGGGATGGAGAGCTTAAAGCTAAACATGCTGATGCAGGCTATTAATCATCTGAGGAAGAATACACAAGATGTGCTAAATAATCACCAACTGACTGTTTCCTTCTCAAGCCGGGTCATGAGTGCTTGTTCTCTTCAGATCGCTCCTCTTGTTCCTCTAATGGAGCCTGCGACCTGCAGTGCTCTGTGAGGGGGGCTCTGTGAGGGGGGCTCTGTGAGGGGGGCTCTGTGAGGGGGGCTCTGTGAGGGGGGCTCTGTGAGGGGGGCTCTCCGTGAGGGGGGCTCCGTGAGGGGGGCTCTGTGAGGGGGCTCTGTGAGGGGGGCTCTGTGAGGGGGCTCTGTGAGGGGGGCTCCGTGAGGGGGGCTCCGTGAGGGGGGCTCTGTGAGGGGGCTCTGTGAGGGGGCTCTGTGAGGGGGGCTCTGTGAGGTGGCTCTGTGAGGGGGGCTCTGTGAGGGGGGTTCTGTGAGGGGGGCTCTGTGAGGGGGGCTCTGTGAGGGGGGCTCTGTGTGGGGGGGGCTCTGTGTGAGGGGGCTCTGTGAGGGGGGCTCTGTGAGGGGGGCTCTGTGAGGGGGGCTCTGTGAGGGGGGCTCCGTGAGGGGGCTCTGTGGAGGCTGGGGAGCCGGGAGGCTGGGAGGCAATGTTGGGACTCTAAGCAGTAGTCATGATAATGAGGAAGGGTGTATTCTCTAACTAAATCCTGAGCCGCAAGTTCCGAGACGTACACACACACACAGTCCGTCGAGGACACAATGATGCCCTGAGCAACAGCTAATCAATGGCCTCCCTAAGTTAGATAGATTCCCACCACCTTACCTTTCTATTTCACATCCACCTTCTCTCTCTCTTTCGATCTCTCTCACTCCCTTGATATCTTTCTCTCTCTCATTCGATATCTTTGTCTCTCTCTCTCCCTCTCACACATATTCTTTCTAGCTCGGTCTCATCTCATAACTCCCTGAATATAGACTCAGATAGACTCAGAATACATAAGTTTGTTTTTTGACTGATTTCTCTCCCACTTTCTCCACCTCTCCTCTTTCTCTTGTTCCCTCTCTCCATCTCTCCCCACGTATGTTTTCCTGTTCTCATTCTCCTAATGTCTGCTATTTTCTGCTAAACCCTCTTCTCCCGTTGACCCAGAGCCTGAGAGGAGTGCGGGAGCCTGCCAACGGTGTCTTTTGTACCCAGCGTGATTACGGCTGCAGTTGCTCCATGGTTGGAGGACTGCACACATGCCCTGGGGACCACATCTATCTTGTAACAGGTCCAGCAATCAAGCTGCATTTATGCTGCCATAGCTGAAAATACCTAATAATAATACGGTGAAAATATCTTTGAAAAACACTCCACTGAACAGCTTTAAAGCCTTCAATAACATACCAGTTCACAATAGGCCAATCAACAACATGAGGAACGTAGTTCCTTGATTCTCATTTTGATGAGTGTATTAGTGTGTTTTCAGGGACATGCAGAGATATCGGCAGACTTTTTGACTTTTCTGCAGCAGAAAGAATGCTTTTCCAGAAGAAAAGGTCAACAGTTTGTGCTTGAAGGGTTCTCGTGGAACAGCTTTTTATTGAGAAGCTGGAGCTCTTATTAATGTTTCAACCTGAATCCCATAGGAAACACAGGACATCCTATTAGCCCAACACTGGCTTGCTAGTCCTCCAGGCACACAATCATTTTAAATTAAACCCTTCCTGCTATTCCAGAATGATTCCTGCTCCAGTCCTCGCTAGACTCTACAGGCGGGGGAGAAGCATCTGCTACTGAGGACAAATTAAATGTGGAGTAATTATCAGACAGCTCCCAGGACTCCCTGGCGCAACACCACCGGAATTGTGTCACGGCGCGAGGTGCTCCCGCTACCACAGCCACAGGCCTGCATGCAGTTAGTTACAAACATTTCTCCAACCGTTAGTCAATCCGAAAAACGAAAGGAAATTAAAAAGATAATCGTCAAAACGTAATCTTTGGCACTGTGCAGAACAGTTCACTTTGTAAACAAGGAGTAGAAAAAGGCCACTACCTCGAAATAAGAAGGCTCTGCTGTTGTTGTGAAGTCCAGCCACTTGGGTAACTCCATAGGTCGCGTTGGCCAAGTCAAGTTCATTGATGATATCGATCTGGTAATCGGGATCTACACCAAAGACCAAAACTGTAGACAAAACGTAAAGACAGTCACACAGTCGCCTGGTCTAACGTCGAGGAAACAGAAGTCAGTGTGTTTGGGGGATGTTGCGTTGCCTAGACTACCTGTATTTGGTGGCACTGGTTCCTTTTTGTAACCCAAGATCTATTTTGTCGATGTACTTTAATATTTGAGTCTTAACGTGACTTATTGTTTACTAAATTCGTGAAAATGCATGTCACTGCCTACTACTCAGGGACACAGGTAGACGGCAGGGGACATTCAAAATGACATGCCACGAAATGTGATAAGAGGTTTAAAATGTTCGCAATGCTGGTTTATCTGAAAATTAACTAGAGGTCTCGGTATCTCGTCTCTGTAAGAATGCAATAGGATTTCTAAAATGTAAGAACTGCGCTGCAACCGTAGGCTGGCCGTTCGGTTGAGCCGTTTGTCATGCGCGTGTCACCTGTCTGCTGGTACGGAGGACTTGTGTGCGGTTGCAGAAACGAACCAAAATATTTAGCATTTTTAAGTGCTGTCGCTATACTCTGACTGTCCACAGAAAAGCCGAGAGAATAATAAACAATATAACCGGCACCCTGCATTTCAAGTTACGTTGAGAAAACGCCCAAAATCCAAAAGCTGGCGCTCAAGGTGCGAATCAGAGAGAGCGCGCGTAGCCTACTGCCCTCATAAAAGGGTTAATACGCGCTGACAAATTGTCTTATTGTCGATAATTATCGTGTGACACCTACCTGGTTTGGTAACTAGGAAGAAGGATAACAATACCACGGTAAAATCCATTTGTGTGAAGTTGCGTTGTATAGTTTCCTAGAGATATCCGACGCCGCGTGCTCTGCTGGCAATCCGCACTGACCTGCTCCTCAGTCGCTGTAGATCTGATCCTCTCACCGGCGTGGCGAGGAGAGATTTGGAGCGTTCCACATCAAGGGGGTAGAGGTTCCGTTAACAGGGCAGTAAATTAGGCTAGCTATTACCGCAAACAACAACTCTGTGTTGTACGAGATGAAAACGTTGAAATAATGCAGTTACAATTATGCATTCACTTGGATTTTCCGTCAACCATTCAGAGGATATTTTGTATTAAAAGACACGTTCCCCTTCACTTGCCATAGACAGAGCCAATCCTGGAGGGCTTTCTGTTGCTCGGAAAAGTCACGGGAATTTATATTCTTATCAAGGTATTCTGGATCTACAATCACAACGATAATCTCGAAGTTTGTCTCGTCCAGTTGATGAAGTAGCATTATCTGGGGACAGTAACACTACACTTTTTTTGTGTGTGTGTGTGGGGGGGGGAGTCGGTATACAGTTCTATAAAATAAAGTATAACCTTAATTTCATGCTAATGAGAGATGTATTGACAGAAGGGTGATAGAAACGATTTGTTGAGGAGTGTGCACTAGCCTGCACACTCTCTCTCTCCTCCTCTCCTCCTCCCTCCTCTCCTTCTCCCTCCTCTCCTCCTCACCCCTGGGAGTCTCTCAGGTTCTCCCTCTCGCCCTTGGGGCCTGGCCTGCAGGGGGCCGTTCATCACAGCCCTCTACAGTTCCTGCAGCTCTCATTTGTGTACACTGTCATGTTGTCTAGGTAACATCAAGCAGCACAAGGTGTAGAGAACAATGCATGTGTTCAGCCATCATGACTGCTCAGGGTCCAGACATGTGACATCCGTTCAGAGAGGGACGCCACGCGGCTGAGCTGCAGTGTGATGATGTGGTGGACACACACACACTTTTACCCTCCACACACACTCTTACCCTCCACACACACTCTTACCCTCCACACACACACTCTTACCCTCCACACACACACTCTTACCCTCCACACACACACTCTTACCCTCCACACACACACTCTTACCCTCCACACACACACTCTTACCCTCCACACACACTCCTTCGGCACTGCCTCCCCCACACACACATCCCCTCCCCCACCCCCTCCCGACCCTCGTAAACATCACCTGACCTAAAGCGTGATGCTCCTCCCACTAGGGTGAGAGGGTGAGGATCTCCAGCAGGGTGAGAGGGTGATGCTCCTCTCACCAGGGTGAGAGGGTGAGGATCTCCAGCAGGGTGAGAGGGTGATGCTCCTCTCACCAGGGTGAGAGGGTGAGGATCTCCAGCAGGGTGAGAGGGTGATGCTCCTCCCACCAGGGTGAGAGGGTGAGGATCTCCAGCAGGGTGAGAGGGTGAGGATCTCCAGCAGGGTGAGAGGGTGATGCTCCTCCTACTAGGGTGAGAGGGTGAGGATCTCCAGCAGGGTGAGAGGGTGAGGATCTCCACCAGGGTGAGAGGGTGAGGATCTCCAGCAGGGTGAGAGGGTGAGGATCTCCACCAGGGTGAGAGGGTGAGGATCTCCAGCAGGGTGAGAGGGTGAGGATCTCCAGCAGGGTGAGACATCTGACCATGAGGATGTCCAGCGTTTCAGGACGCAAGCAGACAGACATTTCATCTGAGGCCTGGAACTCAGGGCTGCTCTTGGGAAACACAGTGCCTTTCATAACCCTGCCCAGAGGCAAGCATGCTTTCAGCAGCAAGCATTAGAACCTCGCTGCTACATCAACAGGCTGTACTTATGATACGTTCTCTGCTACATCTTTTAAAACACGTCGTATTCTGAAGGGGGTGAAAGTCAATTATTTTAATTGGAGCCACAGTTCCAAAAGAGATCTGCTTATATTCCCGCCCTTGTCTTCCTAGCAGTGGAATTATGTGACTGTGTGGTTGCAGTTTTAGTGAAGCAGCAACCAGTTTGTCAGTAGATGTGTCCTCATGGAGCAGATGGTGTCAAGCTGTGTGTTTTCTTGATGAGTCCCTAGCCCAGCCACCAGAGGAGGGAGGGTTTGGAGGGCTCAGCCCTACATCTCAACTGTTTGACTTCTTCATCCGCTAATGAACAGCCTTGCATGACTAAATTAGCTGTTTGTGTCATCTGGCTTCTGGCTATCTCGTCTGAGAGGACAAATCACAGCTGCTAGACAGTAGCTCGGTGGTTAGACTTTGGATCAAGAGCTTGAAGGTTCAAATCCACCCCTCCAAAGTACATTGGTTTGGATGACAGTGTCTGCTGATTGAACAGGCTGTATGACGAAACAGGGTTCATGTGTGAGGAGGCTGGTAGCTTTATTGTTGTTCATATCACCATCTGATCATCACAATAACCCCTCTGAGTCATCACCCAGCTCATCTCCATGTTTACACCTGGGAGCAGCTGAACTGCTGACAGCAGTCTATAATTACTTAGATTGACGGACGGACTGGCATCAGTTTCATTTGCACCATTAGATCTTAGCTTAGCTTTTGTCAGGTCAGTTTGCTCTTTGACTGACAAGGTGGGAGAACGCTGAACATATTAACATGGACAAGAAGTCAAGCTTTGTGTGAGATAAACAGAAGTCCTCTCTGATGCCCGGGTGGTTTTATCATCTGTGTTTCTCTCATCATGGAACAGCAGTTGATACTGGCAATAAATTAGCTAACGCTTTCAAGTCCAAGGGTTATGGGGAAGAACTGACTCCACTTTTTCACTCAAGTTAAAGTAAAGAAGTGTGACTCTGACATATACCTGAGTAAACAGTAACCATGACTACTTCCTGTTTTAGTGTCACGCTGGTAACTGGACCTCACATCATATTAATACATTAATACAAAAAGAGACTATTTGCCAAGAATCCATCGCTAACTCTCTCATCCAAAGAGAAGAAGTGTACCTTTTTTCAATACTTTTTTCAAAATAATATTTTTACCTATAGAAACTTTTTGTTTTCTAAACTTTTGACCGAAAATATTTGTTGAAAATATTTGTCCGAAAATATTAGTTTAAAATATTAGTCTAAAATATTAGGCGCAACTATTTGTTGGAAAATATATTTAAAAAAAATATTATAAAAATAAATTGGAAACATTATTTTCCCCAAAAATAGTTGACTATTTACCTAAAAAGTTTCAAAATAGATCTTCTAACAAATATTTCCCCCCAAAAAAATTCTAACATATTTCCTAATAATATATGTACTTTTTTTTCAAACCAAATTTTCCTAACAATGTTTTCAACAAATATTTTCCTAACAATGTTTTCAAAAAATGGTTAAAAAATATTTTCACAATTTTATTTTATTTTTTCACACACATGGTCAAATACAGTGACACACAATACAGCTCATATAAGGATGTATTTGAGGATATCATACAGCTCTTATATGGATGTCTCAGTAGTCATCAATTAATTATTCTACTGCAGTCAAGCCTGCAACACTCCTCTACAGGAGAGAGAGAGGAGTCCATGAAAAAGAGATACTGAGGAAGGTGAGGAGAGAGGGGCCCTGATAGAGAGATACTGAGGAGAATGAGGAGAGAGGGGCCATGAAAGAGAGATACTGAGGAGAATGAGGAGAGAGGGACCATGAAAGAGAGATACTGAGGAGAGAGAGGAGAGAGGATGCCCATGATTGGCAGCAGTATGAATGTGTTTGGTATTAGCTGCTCTAATTGAGTCCCGTTCTCCAGATTGCTAGCCGGCCGCGTGGCCCAGCTGGTTCCAATCTGCTCCAGTCAGCCCAATCCCCCCCTCCCCCCTCCTCCTCCCCCCTCCAGACCTGCAGAAGGTCAAGTACCCACACTAAGCAGTACCAGCCTATCAGAGAGCGGAGAGGCCGCAGGGCACAGGATTGGACATCAACAGAATTGACCCCCAAAACATGAGTGGCTGTGAGAGGCACTGGGAAGCCAGGAAAAGCTCATTTTCCACAGGTCTTAGCTGGCTGGCAGACCCTGCATCAGATCCCCTAGCAGAGAGACCCACCGGAGAGCATGGCTGGTCTCTCCTCTAGCAGAGAGACCCACAGGAGAGCATGCTGGTCTCTCCCCTAGCAGAGAGACCCACCAGAGAGCATGGCTGGTCTCTCCCCTAGCAGAGAGACCCACAGGAGAGCATGCTGGTCTCTCCCCTAGCAGAGAGACCCACAGGAGAGCACGGCTGGTCTCTCTCCTAGCAGAGAGACCCACAGGAGAGCATGACTGGTGCAGGGAGCTCTGTTGAAGAGGGGTAGATGAATGATTCTGCTCTAGATCCATTTGACATGACAGCACCATCAGAGCATCTGTCCATCAGTCAGTCATTACGTCCATTCTTGGCTTGTTGGGTTTATCTGATCAGACAAAACACCTTGTATCTCCAATGGTGCACGCCAGACAATTTGACAAATTGAGCTCATTGTTGGAAAGATGCCCTCTTTTTTTACTGGCAAACTGATGTAGATATCAGATGTAGTTTACCTGGCAGAATATTGTCCTGTTCTATGAACGTGTTTTGAATTCAGCAGTCCGACAAATTCATGTACAGTATATATTTTAACATTTCGATCCCAACGCCTGTGTTTGCAATGTGTCTTTTAAACAGGCGTTGAGATTCTGCCAAGTTATACAGTCTGCATGGTGGATTTCCATAACAGATTCGCTTTTCATATTCTCTAAAGGTCACTCTCTCCTGGCTTCACTGGCCTCACCTGTATCCACCTCTAACAGCTTCTGACCTCCCACCCACACACACACATGCAGGAATGCATACACATGCACGCACACACACACACACACATGCACGCACACACACACACATACATACACACACAAGCACACAGATATATACACACACATACACAAGCACACAAACACATCTAGCAGGCTGCGAGGCCCAGGTCAGAGATGGAGCCATCTCTATTCAGATGTGAGAGTTCTGCTCTGTTGAGCTAAACACTGACACAGGTGAAGCACAATTAGCTCTCTCTCTCTCTCTCTTTCTCTCTCTCTGTCAAACACATGCTCTTCATTCTTTCTCTTTCTCTCTCCTTTCCGTTCCTCTCTCCTTCTCTGTCTCCCTCTCTCTGTCTCAGACACAAACCCCTTCTCTCCCTCTCCCTCTCCCTCTCCCTCTCCCTCTCCCTCTCCCTCTCCCTCTCCCTCTCCGTCTCCGTCTCCGTCTCCGTCTCCGTCTCCGTCTCCGTCTCCGTCTCCGTCTCCGTCTCCGTCTCCGTCTCCCTCGCTCTCGCTCTCTCTCTCTCTCTCTCTCTCTCTCTCTCTCTCTCTCTCTCTCTCTCTCTCTCTCTGTCTCTCTCTCGCTCTCTCTCTCTGTCTCTCTCTCTCTCGCTCTCTCTCTCCCTAATCAATTTTAGGATCAGAGGACAATACACCCTATTAGCCAGTGTAATTATTTAAAATAATTACGATCACAAGGATGCAGAACAAACCCCCCAAACAAGCTCAAATGTCAACATGGGGAAGGGGAGGGGGGGAAGGGGGAAGGGGAGGGGGAGACTCCCCCCCCCACCATCACTCACTAATCAGTCTCAAACTGTGAGATACCACACACACATACCACACAGTACCACACACATACCACACGATGGGCGCTTTTCAACACCACAAGAGCCCAACTCATCTGCTGACGACTGGTCCTGGTCCTATTGTGAAACTCAATTTCAGTCGTGCGGGTTGTCTCTGGATGGCAATTGGAAAAAAGAAAGTATGAACAATTTTCCACTTCAAATAAAAGAGCGAGAGAGAGAGAGAGACAGAGAGAGAGAGAGAGAGACAGAGAGAGACAGAGAGAGAGAGAGAGAGAGAGAAAAAGGAACCCTATTCCAGACTCTCAATCTCAACCAGGAAGAAGTGTGTTCTTGCTGCCTGGAGTTTTAGATGTAATTTTACAGCACCTCAGCAACCTGACCCAGTTTCCCTGTCACTTTGTTCAGGAGAAGGTAAACATGCTTTCCAGATCGGGAGCGAGACCCAGAGAGGAGTCCACACAGGAAGTGGGACGAGGGGGAGGAGTCCACACAGGAAGTGGGACGAGGGGGAGGAGTCCACACAGGAAGTGGGACGAGGGGGAAGAGTCCACACAGGAAGTGGGATGAGGGGAGAAGTCCACACAGGAAGTGGGACGAGGGGGAGGAGTCCACACAGGAAGTGGGATGAGGGGGAGGAGTCCACACAGGAAGTGGGACGAGGGGGAGGAGTCCACACAGGAAGTGGGACGAGGGGGAAGAGTCCACACAGGAAGTGGGACGAGGGGGAGAAGTCCACACAGGAAGTGGGACGAGGGGGAAGGGTCCACACAGGAAGTGGGACGAGGGGGAGAAGTCCACACAGGAAGTGGGATGAGGGGGAGGAGTCCACACAGGAAGTGGGACGAGGGGTAAGAGTCCACACAGGAAGTGGGACGAGGGGGAGGAGTCCACAAAGGAAGTAGGGACAGTAAACAGCTCAGGAACACACAATCACATCCTGGGTACGAGGCCCAGAAGGCAGCAGGGGGCTGCTGGTCTGATCACAGGCTGTGCTGAGATGCTACTGGAGACCCTTAGTGATTAACACCTGCAGTGCTCTGCTGGCAAAACACCAGGCAGTAGTGATGTGTGTTCCTGTTGTGTGACACAAACACACGTGAGACAGAAATAGGTAATGTCTGCTGCTGCCTGTGAGAGGAGTGTTCCTCCTGGTCACCTGGCATATCTGTGGGGGGGGGGGGGTTGGCATATGTCTCCACCAGTATCCCATCAAGCTTCACCTCGTCATGATACAACAGCGCACTGCCTTGGTGTGGGTGACATGTTCCTGAGCCGTGAGGGAGAAATAGCGGCAGGAGAGAGGTCTCTCAGCGAGGAGTCTCAGCTTGAAAACACCCCCAGTATTCTCCAGGGCAGAGATACAAGCACCCCAGAGCTGACACACAACCGAGTCAGCGTTGTCTCTGACTCACCGATGCCTCCCCCTCTCACTCTGAAGTTACTAATTTCTCTGTTATTATTACAGCCCAACTCTTAAAGAACAATGATTATTCAACATTAAACTTGACTGACATTCAGACATAACAATTTTACAACCCAAAAAGTCTCCATTCATCCTGGCTCTTGCTTGTCAATCTAGCAAAGAATAATTACTACGTACGAGGAAACATTTCCTTGAGAAATAAGTGTGTGTGGAGTTCTTCTGGTACAATATTTACACTATGACACCAGAATTGCTCACTGTGCAGCCTTGACAGAATAATGCATCTCCATGAGTTCCAGCACAGTTTATTATATTCTTTTCAACCCTACCAGCTTTTTTTACATATTTATATTTACAACTTTTTTGGGACAGTCAGATTTTTTACTGCTCAAACTCAAATGGAAAGATGTTTGGGTAAGAAAGGAACTGAAAGAGTTACTTTTGCAGGCTGCTGCAGTAGCTTCGAAGGCGCCTGCTGGAGTGATGTGGAAGAAGGACTGGGTGTCTTGCCTGCCCACAGATCTGACAGGGATTCTGCTCATGACGCTCTCATAAGAACCGTGTTCTCATACTCCTCCTCACACAATTAGAACCTCTTTTGTGGTGGCCAATTAAGGCTCAGGTCTAATTGAAGATGTGTGCGGTTGTGTTATATGATTATTAAAAAGCTGTACTGTTGCTGTTTAGGTTTAATGGGCTGAGTGTTGTGAAATGCTGGGGTGATGTAACAGCAGGGCTGGGACACAGAGGATCTGGCACCAGCAGGACCAGCCACGCGGACCAGCCTACCCACCAATTAGCAGCTTCACACACTGCACAGGCTGTTGATGAGGGCAGGATAGTGAGAAAAGTAAGAAGGTGGTAACCCCACACACCAGCTCTCCCTCCACCCCTGAACACATCTGCCCCCTCTGGAGGAAGGGGGGGAGGAGGAGGAGATAAGGAGGACAAAGAGGGGGAGGGGGAAGAGGGACAGGAATAGGAGGAGGTGGAGGAAAAGAGGGGGAAGAGAAACGGGTAGATGTGAAGCACAGCAAAGGAGAGGAGAGGGGAGGAGAGGAGAGGAGAGGAGAGGGGAGGGGAGGGGAGGGGAGGGGAGGGGAGGGGAGGGGAGGGGAGGGGAGGGGAGGGGAGGGGAGGGGAGGGGAGGAAAGGAAAGGAGAGGAGAGGGGAGGGGAGGGGGGGGAGGGGAGGGGGGGAGGGGAGGGGGGGAGGGGCAGAACCCAGTTCCAAACAGGCCCAGGTGGAGAGCCTATCCCTGGCATGTTAGCCCCTCCTCTGTAAGCCCCTCCTCTCAAGGAAAACTGAGACTGCTAAACAGCTTTCAATTTACTTTTGATCATGTTTGTTTCTCTTTTCATTTCCTTAACTCTCTGTTAATGAAGTACACACACACATTTATACACCCACACTAAACACACACACATACGCACACACACAAACATAATGTGATAAACACACACACAGAGGCTATTTACCAGCTGTACCTGTACTCTCTCACCCCCCAGGGAGAGACACATCCCCCAGGCTATCTCTGTTCCAATCCCCCTCTCTCAGGGTGTATGTGGATGGAACCACAGTTTGGTCCCTGCAGCGAGGAACACACTGTTAACATCAGCTCCTGCTGAATCACCAGGCTGAGATTAGTGGTTAGAGACACACAGGGGGGAGTCACACACACACACACTCCGGTTTACATGCTATATAGCGAAAACTAACCTTAACTGTCAACATCATGAAGTGTAGCTGTGTTGAGGTGCACTCAGAGGTGGTTAGGAGAGTTTGAGACTGAAGTGGTCTGTGTGAAAGGCAACTGTTTACTTTGAGGCGGATGCACATTCATTTACAGTAATCTTCTTTTTTATTTATTTGCTTTGCTATACCACCACCTCTCCACATTCCTTACCTTGCCTGGGTGGGGCAAACACTGTGATCTGTTGGCTAAAGCACAAAACACACACACACACATAGACAGGGAAAGAGAGGGAGAGAGGGGGAGGGGAGAGAGAGGGGGAGAAAGGGAGAAAGAGGGAGTGAAGGGGAGAGAGGGAGAGAGGGGGAGAGGGAGAGAAGGAGAGAGAGTGAGAGAGAGATGGAGAGATGGAGAGAGAGGGAGAGAGAGAGGGAGAGAGAGGGAGGGAGAGAGGGAGTCAGGAGAGCGTGAAGCTGACATCCCAGACACTGCCCCAGTCAGGGGCGGAGGTGTGGGAGGGGGTTGTTAGATGATGAGAGTTAAGCAGGGGGAGAAGACAGGAGAGGAGTGTGGTGATCGTCTAGGACTCATATAGTCTCTGCTATCCAGTGGCCTGCTAGCCTGGCTGCTAGGACTCATATAGTCTCTGCTATCCAGCGGCCTGCTAGCCTGGCTGCCAGACCAACTTCTCCGAAATGCCGAGGAGGCATTTGTTTTACGAGTTCGGTTGAAACACGCCCCGTAGTCACAGCCCAACGGACAGTTTTCAGACTCATATTCTGACTAGAATGATGAGTATGACAAGGTCAGGCTAGTGCCCTGCAGACAGCACTAGCATGTTTCTTGTCATAGAGACACTGAGGTTCACGTCACGACGCCCAGAGGAAAGGCTGCAGACCAGCTTCTGAGACTGCTGGACTTACAGTAATACAGTATTGTTTAATCTTCTGAACAGTGAACGTGAGTTTTAAGAGGAAAGATTAATAGAATAGTTCTGTTTGTTCTGGACCGTGTTAATGAAGAAGCCGTTTGCTTAGTGACAACGCTTTGTTAATTACTTTGCACAACGTTTAGCATCTTATCTGGTTATATTTCTGTCTGATTGCTTCTATTCTGCTGAGCACAACTGTATTGTAATTATCAGAAGGAGAGGGTAAGAGGGGAGGGGGGAGGAGAGGGGAGGGGGGAGGAGAGGGGAGGGGAGGAGAGGGGAGGAGGGGAGGGGAGGAGAGTGGAGGATGCCCTTGGTAGCTGGATGTGAGGAGCTTTTATAAAGGAGGGCAGTGTAGCATGAGCAGCCCTCTCTCTCTGAATCCATTACTGAGAAAGAGAGACAGAGAGGGAGAGAGAGAAAGAGGGAGAGAGAGAGAGATCACCCCCCCTCCCCCAAACTCACATCTCTGCTACTGCCTCCAGGTCTGCCTCCAGGTCTGCCTCCAGGTTGCTGCCTCCAGGTTGCTGCCTCCAGGTTGCTGCCTCCAGGTCTGCCTCCAGGTTGCTGCCTCCAGGTTGCTGCCTCCAGGTCTGCCTCCAGGTCTACCTCCAGGTTGCTGCCTCCAGGTTGCTGCCTCCAGGTTGCTGCCTCCAGGTCTGCCTCCAGGTCTGCCTCCAGGTCTGCCTCCAGGTCTGCTGCTGCCTCCAGGTTGCTGCCTCCAGGTTGCTGCCTCCAGGTCTGCTGCTGCCTCTAGGTCTGCCTCCAGGTTGCTGCCTCCAGGTCTACCTCCAGGTTGCTGCCTCCAGGTTGCTGCCTCCAGGTCTGCTGCTGCCTCTAGGTCTGCCTCCAGGTTGCTGCTACATATTGACCAAGGCCTCTCAGAATCCGAGGTGGGTTTTTCAAGGAGACGTGTTTTATCTCAGATCGCATACAT
>NC_061078.1:429978-498386 GCF_021917145.1 Hypomesus transpacificus
CCTATAGCCTTCCAGCTCCCCTCCCAGTGTCTACGAGCAAATCAATTATGGAACAACTCACATGCATATTCTATGTGTGAACACAACATCAAATCAAAGACAATGACTGTTTACATTGACAATAATTTGACTAACAACTGATTCTGAGGAACCCAAGAAGAAGAGTGGTTAAAGTAAACCTAAATTAGTTGTAATTAAAAAGGGGGAAATTCGATTTTTTTTGTTGAAAAAACAATACAACTGTTCTCTGTTTAAATGGACTGGTTCTATTGTGTCTTTGCCTGCTGGGGTTTTAGCCAAGGAAGAGGAGATCATCGAGACACCTGCTACCTTGATGATGCACTTAAGACGTGAAGCAGTTTTTGTTGCACTCTGATATGGTAGTTAAGCTGTAATTGCTGCACTGTAGTTCAGGTATTATTGTTGCTTGTTAGACCATCCCTGGTGACTGATTAGTTGATATTTTGCACTGTGCCCGACTCCAACGATGTAAATATTGCTAAAACTCGAGCCTTCTGATTCTTGATTTTCTGCTGTATTTTATTTGCACTATTTGTATGTTGCTTATCATGTACCTGTACCTTCTCTACAAAACAAATCATAAATTATAAATAATAAATGACTGGAGGAAAACAACATTCCTCCGCTAATGCTAAAAGCTACCTGTAGACAATGTTGTCATTCCAGGTGACAGGAAGTGAAGTCTGCAGGGGTTTGGCTATGACTAGAAGACAGTGAGCGTTGCATCCTGGGAGATATTGACTGTCTGTTGGAGTGTTTAGCGAAGAAGATACAGATTAGATTTGCTGAAAAAATCTTCTGAATCCCGCAGGTGAGACGAGATGTGGTCTACAGGTGTAGTGATTCAGCTGGGCTGCTTTGGCATGCTAGGATGGTGTGTGTGTGTTTGTTTTGTGTGTGTGTCTTTCTCCCTTTTCGTAGATGTTGATTTAGAAATCTGTTGAAGCTGCATAAGCAGGGATAAATGTTCTGTACAACACAGATGAGTACAAATGATGCTATCCCCAGCACTTGTGCAGTTTAATCCAATTTCATTAGAAACCACAGACATTGTAGAAAGACACTGAGCACCTAATATGACCTCTATTCCACTCTCTCAGAGCCATAGACAGAGATGCGTCAACTCCATTGCCTTCAATTAAACCGTTTTTCTCCAATATGGCCGCCGAAAAGTTCCAAACAAAACAGCTGTGTCGTTAAGACACAGCAGTATGACAGTATTGTTCCAAGGTAAGAAGTTACATTTGCACCATGTTTAATCCCTTTTCAATCTTATCACAGTCGAATGGCAGTAGCAAAATTGTTGTAGCAACCAAGTTATTTTTCTACCATCTAGTACATTTACTGTAAAGTCGTTAGTTTAAAGTACTGAGACTAGCTAGCTAGCAAAAACTAAATTAAATAATGTACAAAAAAGTCAGTTATGAGCAAGTTATGTAGGCTAATGATTAGTGTAATTTAGTGCATTAGTAGTTAAACTAGTTACCAAAAACCTTTTTGTGGAGCTCCGCAGTGGCTTTGGTGAGTCTTTCCATCCCACTCGGCTTTGTCTGGAACTACGAGACACATGAACCACGTGACCACGTAGTTTTCTGTCACCCAGTTGATGCAACTCTTTCTCTCTATGGCTCTGCACCATCTTAGCTCTGGATCCAGAACCGGTTCTGTTAAGGAACCTTGGTGCTATCTGGCAAGACAGTCCGCGTTTCCACCAGTTTTCTTTTTTGTTGTTTATTATTTGTTGCGTGGAAGAGTTGTCCACGGCTGGGTTCACTCAGCTAGTCTGGCACACAGCTACATGTCCTCTGCCAGGCTACTGCAGGAGATCAGTGACCAGAAGTGAATATCCTACAGTATCTCAGTGCTTAAAGTCAAGGAACAGTAGGTATTTACTAGCCACATCACATATAACCACATCGCATAGTTCACCTTCCAGAAACAGTGAACTAAAACGAATACTAGACAAGGATGAAACACACACGTCCATTTTGTGACCACTGCAGTGATGTTACACTGATGGCTGATTGAGAGGAGGCGGACAGTCATTCCTCATAACTACCCTTGTTATTTTCTTGGCTGGATTGTGTTAGCGTTGCACCCCGCAATCACTTCCCGTCTTCTAAACAAAACAAGAGCTCCAGGAATGGCAGGTGCAACTGCAGAGGATCAGCTCTGCCTGCTCGTTAGATGAAGCACACTGCCTCGGGCTGGCTGGCTGAGAGAGGCAGCGCAGACACATGTAAATGAGAGAAACTAAACTGTTTCTGTGGAAACCAGGACTCTCGCTAACGTTAGCAGGGAGAGACGGGCGTTGTGATGCGGTGATCGCTCGTGTGCGACACGTGAGAGAATCCCCCACAGAGAACATGGCCCCCTTTCAGCACCAGACCTCCTGGGACCTGCAGCTCTCCACTTAGACCAGAACACTGAGGAGAGGAGAGGAGAGGAGAGGGGAGGAGGGGAGAGGAAAGGAGAGGAGAGGGGAGGGGAGAGAAGAGGAGGAAGGGAGGGGTGGAGAGGAGAGGAGGAGGGGAGCGGTGGAGAGGGGAGGAGAGGAGAGAGGGGGAGGGGGGAGGAGAAGAGAGTAGAGAGTAGAGGAGAGAAAAGAGTGGTGACGAGAGAAGAGGAGGGGAGGGGGAAGGAGAGGGGGAGGGGGGAGGAGAAGAGAGTAGAGGACAGGAGAGAGAGGAGTGGTGAGGAGGGGGAAAGGACGTTAGTAATGGAAACAAGGGAAAAGAGAGGAGGGGAGGAAAGGAAAGAAATGGGGAAGAGAGGAGTGAGAGGACATAATAATCATTTTCACATCAAAGTAATATGAAGGTAATATACTGTATCGTGACAGATTCCAACAAAGTCTGTTAGAGTATTTCTAATGTACCTTGAATGTCACACCGCTAACTCGTCATCAAAGATCAAATGAGGCCTGAGATGAATCTGCGTAACAAATAACTCCAGATAACACAAGGGCAGACTTGGAGAAAAACGTGACATTCCGTGTATTTTAATCACACGACACTCCCCAGAACAACACATTCTTGTGTGTTTTAATCACGCTACACTCCCCAGAACACCAGTTTCTTGTATTCTGAGGAGTAGAAGAATACTATTTTCCATTGTCCTTGAGGTGAAAAACAATTTATCTGGCTATGAATATATGTATGCAATTGTATGGGTGGCTTCTTCTTCTTGTGTAGATGCCAGCTGAATATAGACGCTCTGCAGTGACCAAGCAGCAACATGAACATGGGACCCTTTTTAAATTTCTTTTTTTTGTTCCTGATTGTTTACATTTGTTATGAAAACAATGTGCATTTTGTTGTTGTATGATATGAAGATCCTTCAGTGTGTCTCTTCCCCAGGAGGACAGAGTGCCCTGCTAGCCTGCCCTGCTAGCCTGGCCTGGGCTCTCATCTGTAGCCTCTGGGAAGGCTGCAGAGCTGCACCTCATTTCACACCAGGGTCATTCATTTCTGTGGCTTTTTTCTCTATAATACCTCTCTCTCTCTCCCCTTCTCTGTCTCTCTGTCTCTGGTTCCCTATATGTCTATGTCTCAATCTCTGTCTATAAGTCTCTCTTGATCTCTCTGTCTCTCTCCAATGCCCTTACAAATAAACTATTCCTGTATTTATCTCCACTCCTGCCCTCCCCTTCAGCAGCAGCTACAGTGTCTTTCCAGAAGTGTTTTTCCAGCTGCTGTTCTGCTGTTGGTTGTCAGAACGGCACCCTGTCTAACTAAAGTGAGGAGAGAAGGTCATGGGTAGAGCTGTTAGCGTTGCCATGGCAGCGAGAGGGCTATGTCTGGGGAGTGCAGTGTGTTGGTATCATTCTGCATCTAATCCCGTCGCACCATCAAGTCATCCATCACCATCACATAGAATGATAGCTATCACATGACATCTATCACACTGCAAAATCTACCCAGACATGTTCTGGACAGCCATGACACAAGTTGTTGGGGTTTTTCTCTCTGTATAATTTTCTTGATGCTTATCTGTCTCTCTGCTCAAAGCTAAGTAAACTAAGCTAAGTACATTGGGGCAATGACTGAAATTGCTGTAAGCCTACATTCAAAACAGAAAATGTGCTTCCAAATCATGTTAATTATGTAGGGGGTTAAATATTGACAGCACAAACAAAATGAATTCCCCTATGGTTTAAAGGAAGATGGGAAACTGGACAGTGTATTTGCATGAACCAAATAATGTCAATACAAATAGAATTACAGTTACTTGACTCTATGGGTTAAATCAAAGCAAGAATGGTCAAAGTAAGGTTAAAATGAAATAAACATTGAACAACATTGCAAATGAATGAGCAAGCAGCAAGAGGTGAGCAAGGAAAATGAGAACAAGGACAAGGCAGCATTGAGAAGGTCTCAGGAGATGAAGAATCCAAAGAACAATGCTTTACATTTCCCTTTATACACGAGACCAACCAATCAGACCACATCTTGAATGGGGTGTGAGAGCCATCAAGTTGAGACCGTCCAGAAACTCCAGACTTTAGCATACGAGAGGTGGCGGCAGGTTTGACACCCAGCCTTACAATTAGATAAACAGTTGATATTGCCATGGTTTGTTCAAGTATTCCTCCTTTCATCCACAAAGGTATAGCATATTCACTAGCTAAATAACAATAAACCAGATCGTTTTTTTGAGGTTGGTTGTGATACCTCAGAGATGTTGGCGATCAGATTTTCAGATTTTGAACAGAAGCATAGGGCCTAAGGCCTGTCGTTGTCACCTTGATGAGTCTGTCATGTGCCTCGGCCAACAGCCATTTGAAGCAGGAAATGTAGAGCTGCATAATTTATATAATCATTTTCTTTAAGTGAGGGGCTTTTGTAATTACTCACCACCCCTGAACCGAAAGGAAGGCTACTGAATCGACATTTCCCATGCCAATCACCTCTATTCATGAAAGCACTGTTGTGCAGATGCACGTTACCTGCCGGCTGGTTGGCTGGCATGTCTCCTTCCACACTGACTGTGTCTCCGTCGTGGCCACGTGCTCAGCCAGACCTGTGGTTTCCCTGTGCAGTGTTTCCAGTTCCCCTGGTCTGAAACCAGCCTTTGGCACACAGGGGCAGCAGTGATTGGTCTAAAGATTGACAGGGGCAGCAGTGATTGGTCTAAAGATTGACAGGGGCAACAGTGATTGGCCTAAAGATTGACAGGGGCAGCAGTGATTGGTCTAAAGATTGACACACAACCCCATGAACCTGATGGGCCACATGTCTAGAGAGAAAGACAGATGGAGGGATAGAGACAGGGAGAGATGGAGGGATAGAGACAGGGAGAGATGGAGGGATAGAGACAGGAGCTTCAGCTCTTTACCTCCCTATTCACTACTACAGCTCTCTCTACCTCCCTGTTCACTACTACAGCTCTCTCTACCTCCCTGTTCACTACTACAGCTCTCTCTTAGCTCTCTCTACCTCCCTGTTCACTACTACAGCTCTCTACATCTCTGTTCACTACTACAGCTCTCTCTACCTCCCTGTTCACTACTACAGCTCTCTCTACCTCCCTGTTCACTACTACAGCTCTCTACATCTCTGTTCACTACTACAGCTCTCTCTACCTCCCTGTTCACTACTACAGCTCTCTACATCTCTGTTCACTACTACAGCTCTCTCTACCTCCCTGTTCACTACTACAGCTCTCTCTCTCTCTACCTCCCTGTTCACTACTACAGCTCTCTCTCTCTACCTCCCTGTTCACTAATACAGCTCTCTCTACTTCCCTGTTCACTACTACAGCTTTCTACATCTCTGTTCACTACTACAGCTCTCTCTACCTCCCTGTTCACTACTACAGCTCTCTCTACCTCCCTGTTCACTACTACAGCTCTCTCTGCCTCCCTGTTCACTACTACAGCTCTCTCTACCTCCCTGTTCACTAATACAGCTCTCTACATCTCTGTTCACTACTACAGCTCTCTCTACCTCCCTGTTCACTACTACAGCTCTCTCTACCTCCCTGTTCACTACTACAGCTGTCTCTACCTCCCTGTTCACTACTACAGCTCTCTTTACCTCCCTGTTCACTACTACAGCTCTCTCTACCTCCCTGTTCACTAATACAGCTCTCTACATCTCTGTTCACTACTACAGCTCTCTCTACTTCCCTGTTCACTACTACAGCTCTCTCTACCTCCCTGTTCACTACTACAGCTCTCTCTACCTCCCTGTTCACTAATACAGCTCTCTACATCTCTGTTCACTACTACAGCTCTCTCTACCTCCCTGTTCACTACTACAGCTCTCTCTACCTCCCTGTTCACTACTACAGCTCTCTCTACCTCCCTGTTCACTACTACAGCTCTCTTTACCTCCCTGTTCACTACTACAGCTCTCTCTACCTCCCTGTTCACTAATACAGCTCTCTACATCTCTGTTCACTACTACAGCTCTCTCTACTTCCCTGTTCACTACTACAGCTCTCTCTACCTCCCTGTTCACTAATACAGCTCTCTCTACCTCCCTGTTCACTACTACAGCTCTCTACATCTCTGTTCACTACTACAGCTCTCTCTACCTCCCTGTTCACTACTACAGCTCTCTCTACCTCCCTGTTCACTAATACAGCTCTCTACATCTCTGTTCACTACTACAGCTCTCTCTACCTCCCTGTTCACTACTACAGCTCTCTCTACCTCCCTGTTCACTACTACAGCTCTCTCTACCTCCCTGTTCACTACTACAGCTCTCTTTACCTCCCTGTTCACTACTACAGCTCTCTCTACCTCCCTGTTCACTAATACAGCTCTCTACATCTCTGTTCACTACTACAGCTCTCTCTACCTCCCTGTTCACTACTACAGCTCTCTCTACCTCCCTGTTCACTAATACAGCTCTCTACATCTCTGTTCACTACTACAGCTCTCTCTACCTCCCTGTTCACTACTACAGCTCTCTCTACCTCCCTGTTCACTAATACAGCTCTCTACATCTCTGTTCACTACTACAGCTCTCTCTACCTCCCTGTTCACTACTACAGCTCTCTCTACCTCCCTGTTCACTACCACAGCATGACATGGTGACATGGCTGCCTCCGTCTTCTCTACATTAAGTATAATTAAAACAGTGATGTTCCCCAGCAGGAATGGCAGCTTCCTGATAAGACTCTGTCATTCCCTGAACGTACCACAAAATTAACTGTCACTCGCAGTCGCCCTCTCTGCGACAGCTATCTGAAACGGGCAGGACTCCTGTAATAGAAATGACTGAGCTTCATTTGAGAGGGAAATGACTCAACATTACATTTTCTGTCTAAGTGGTGGTGGACTGTGTGTGTGTCTGTCTGTGCGTGTGGAGGAAGTAGGGGGGGGGGGGGATGAGGGGTCAGAGAAAGGAAAGAGGAAATCTTTGCTTCATGGCAACCGCAATCCTTCCTGATCCCTGTGAGCTCTCACCTGGTCAGTGCTGAAAGGCACAGACACATGCCTGCGTCTCCCAAAAGGGGGCTGCCAGCCCCCGGGGGGGCCCCTGCCCCCAGGGTAGAACCACGCCTCAGATCCCTCATTAAGCTGGAGAGGAATGCTACTGTAATTATAGAGTCATTATCTATTATATTAACTTTCCGCTGCTGAATATTTAAAATCATATTATAAGGCTTTCTTTGGAAGACCAATTTTGAATTTGAAAGTACCCTCTTTACTGCGTTCCATCTTGATGATACCGTGCTGAGAACACAAGGCCCGTGGCTGGGACCCCAGGGGTTGGTTTGGAAGGAAGTGACACGTGTCCACCTGAGGCTAGGGATCACTGAAGCTGGGGGTACAGGGGGACAGGGGGACGGGGGGACGGGGGGACAGGGGTACGGGGGGACGGGGGGAACGGGGGTACGGGGGGACGGGGGGACGGGGGGACGGGGGGACAGGGGTACAGGGGGACAGGGGGACAGGGGGACGAATATGGATCCATAATGGGACTAAGAAATGATGGTCTCTTTTGAGCACAGCGATATCTCACAGAGACAGAGAGTGTGTGTGGGGGGGGGGGGGGGGGGAGATAGATGCTGTGTCTTAAAAACATATCTTTTGTCCAGTGTCTGCCCACTAGGTGTTCTGTTTGGTTGTCTGTTAACCCAGAGCATCAGTTCTCTTCACCAGCCAACACATCTGCTGCTCTGTCCAGGAGAGATAACACCCATAAACAAGGAGGACTGAGAGGTGCTGATGGTACGCAGAGATACAGAGCCTCTGGACTGCTGCCCTCCACACTGTGCTGCTGGAGCCACAAACCCACATGTAGAACCACCAACATGAGCGCCACCAAACAGGAAGCGACCACCTGATGGGCTCTCTGCATCAGCAGCCCTGCCTTCAGATTGCTCTGCCGCAGGGCTCAGTGTGTCTGTTCCACTAATGGAAGGCTCTTTCTGTCTTTGACGGAGCGTTCCAGCAGATTAGCCTCTTCCCAGAGGACTGAGGAGCCGCTGTCTCTTTAAATTCTCCCCCAGCTCCACCCAGACTGTCCGGGCACTTTATTGATCACAAGAATTTCCTACCTCAGCTTGCTGGCTCATTTAAGATCCTTTCATTATTTGTCAAATGAGGCACACAACAGTAACAGGGCCCTGTGCAGCAGGCTCCTGTGGATTGAAACTGGGGCACACTGCTATTCCTCACAGACTCGCACTTCAAGAGATTTTTTGTCAGGAATTCTTCTCACTTCCCCCGGCTTTCTAAGACTGAACCAAAACTAAAGACAACACCACTTTCTCTTCCCACATTCACAAAGACTTCTGGGAAATGACCGAAGCATGCGAGTAAACATTTTGATGGCTAGACTTCTGAAGGAATGTGTTTTTATCGGATTTGTTGGATTGAAGATGCTGAGAAAACTGATTTAAGTGTATTCATGAAGAACCATCTCTTGTTACAAGTCTTCAAGCATTGCTGGATGCCATCTGCCGACTGCTCTGGACAACAGTGCTGGTACACACAGACACTCAGTGCTGGTACACACAGACACTCAGTGCTGGTACACACAGACACTCAGTGCTGGTACACACAGACACTCTTGGTTGATTCATTAAATCACACTTGTTTTGTGAAACTCGGAGAATAGCTATTACTCAACTGTAGCTATATAAGAGTAATAGAATAGCTATTATTCTTACTGTGTAAGATGTTGACTGATGTTGAATAATTATGGATTAACTGCTTTTTCCCCAATTTATAATGAGAAGGAAACAAAACCAGTGTGTATCCCAGAGAACTGTGTTTAATCCCTCTCAGGCTGTGAGGGATGGAAATGACACCTGCTGTCTCACCTGGGGGGGGGGGGGGGGGTGCTGAGCGTGCTACAGTCACAACAAGCCAGAGGACTCACCAGATCTCATTTCAGCCGGTGTTGCTAACCCTCGCTCCCAGGCAACCAGCTCAGGAGATAATTACTGATGAAAATGTCAGCTGTCTCTGGACACTGTCCTCCCCACAGAGTGTAGATGGGACTGGAGCTACACAGGGTACCTCAGGTTCGGAAGACAGAAAAAAAAAAGAATATAATTATTAGTGCTGTCAGTTTAACGCGTTATTAACGGCGTTAACGCAAACCCAAATTAACGGCGTCAATTTTTATCGCGCGATTAACGCTCTTTTTGGCCTAGCAAACTTTGTAGTTTTTTTCACATGCTGTTGCAACAACTACCAAAGTTAGAAAAACTACAACACCACACCGGATCTAGCTAGACCGGACACAAAACAACAGGCACGCCACACAGTTGTTTGGCTTGCGATCCGGCTAAAGCGTAGTAGCAGAGCCCGTTTACGGATATGAGACATTCTCTGGTAGTAGGTTAACTTTACGTTTTGAGTGGATGGCGAGCGCGAGACGCCGAAATGGATGCCAATAAGATTCTGAATGGAAAGTTTACTTTTAAAAAGTTGCCAAATGGTTCCATTGACAAGACCAAAGTGATCTGTGTGTTTTGTCGTTGTAAAATGAGCTATCATTGCAGCACGTCCAGTCTGAAATACCACTTGATGGCCAAGCACACAGATGATGCAAATTCTCCGCCCCCTCGTCAAAGCCAGGCGATTGCAATGTTGTTTTCAATAACAAAAAATATTTGCACGAAGCAATCCAAACCACTTTTCCATGTTGATAAGAGCATTAAAATTTGAAAAAAGAATGGGACAAAAAGAAATCAAGGGACATTTACAATAGATAGAAATAGAAATGTGCGATTAATTGTGATTAATCGCGAGTTAACTATGACATTAATGCGATTAATCGCGATTAAATATTTTAATCGTTTGACAGCACTAATAATTATTTGTTTCATAATTCCCCTTCTCCAAATATTCAAATGTCACAGAGCTAATGATATCTGGTTGGGGCTCAGTAATTCTCGGTAGGTTCCCGGCCTGCAGGAATCTGTGCTCCAAGCTGTCATCAGTTAACCCTTGTGCTGCCTTCGGGTCATAGTGACCCACCGTCGTGGTGCAAAAGGTGGGTCACAATGACCTGCAGCAGAAGCATCCATGTTTCTGCACATCCAGGCTACTGTCCCAGAGGCTGAACAGACCAGCGGATGTTATCTGAACTGAACAGAATATTAGAAACATGAAAGGTGACATGATATGATGGAGATTGTTTTTCCAATGGAGCTAAGTGACCTGATGCATCACAACTTTAATCATGTTGGCCATGTTCCCCTCCCCCTAACACCAGCTCCCACGGCTGGACTTCACAACCTCTCCCTCCCTGTCCAGTGTAGGACAACCTCTCTCTCCTTCTCCAGTGTAGGACAACCTCTCCTCCTTCTCCAGTGTAAGACAATCTCTCTCTCCTTCTCCAGTGTAGGACAACCTCTCCTCCTTCTCCAGTGTAGGACAACCTCTCCTCCTTCTCCAGTGTAGACAACCTCTCCCTCCCTGTCCAGTGTAAGACAACCTCTCCCTCCTTGTCCAGTGTAGGACAACCTCTCCTCCTTCTCCAGTGTAAGACAACCTCTCCCTCCTTCTCCAGTGTAAGACAACCTCTCCCTCCTTCTCCAGTGTAGGACAACCTCTCCCTCCTTCTCCAGTGTAAGACAACCTCTCCCTCCTTCTCCAGTGTAAGACAACCTCTCCCTCCTTCTCCAGTATAGGACAACCTCTCCCTCCTTCTCCAGTGTAAGACAACCTCTCCCTCCTTCTCCAGTATAGGACAACCTCTCCCTCCTTCTCCAGTGTAAGACAACCTCTCCCTCCTTCTCCAGTGTAAGACAACCTCTCCTTCCTTCTCCAGTGTAGGACAACCTCTCCCTCCTTCTCCAGTGTAAGACAACCTCTCCCTCCTTCTCCAGTGTAGGACAACCTCTCCCTCCTTCTCCAGTATAGGACAACCTCTCCCTCCCTGTCCAGTGTAAGACAACCTCTCCCTCCTTGTCCAGTGTAGGACAACCTCTCCGTCCTTCTCCAGTGTTAGGACAGTCACTCCCTCCCAATAGCTATTTCCTGTAATTCCGCAGCATTCTGCAACAAAGAGGCAATTTCCTCCCAATATGGAAAGGCAATAGCCTACCGTTCCTGTGTCTTAGCCTGATAGCTAACAAACGACCGAGCAGTAAGCAAACATCGGCTCCTCTCAAGCGGAAAAGAGAAACAGCAGCAGCCTCCCGGTTTTCATTACAACCGCGCTGCAGAGCGCCGGGTTAGTCAGACAAAGCAGCCGCGCGGGTGAGGAGGGTGAGGAGGGTGAGGAGAGGAACTACCCAGAGGAGAGGCTACACAGCCAGCCGTGGCTTCCTGATTAAGACGCCTCCTTCAATGACCTTCACTGTCCTCCATCAGGCTAGACGGTGGACGGTGGGGGGGGGGGGGGGGGGGCTGAGGGGGGCAGGCGGGGGCCCTGTCTATGAGATGAAGGGGACATTACCAGCAGAGGCAACCAGCAGTAATGGCCGCCTTCCATCAACTCCCCCATCGTTTAATTCTTCCAAATGGAGCGAGAGGTAAGACCCTCCCTCTCTGCAGAGAGGACGTGCGCAGGGACGGGACATGTTAACACCCCGTCCAGCCTGAACACACACTCACAAGCAGAACACACACAAGCAGAACACACACTCACAAGCAGCGGTATCACATCTGAGGACGTCATATCTGGATTTCTTGTATTTGGTGAGATGTTGGTGGTAAACATGCGTGTGGATCCCTCAGTGGGATATTAGCGGTGGTGTTTGTCTGGCTGTGCTGTGGCCCATGGCAGTTGGACCTTATCTGAGCGTGCAGGCTTGTCTGGCTGAGCTGAGGGCCTGTCATGGCCCCCCATCCTGGGACACAGCTCTGGGAACACTGGTGGGCTGGGAGCTCACACACGCCAGACACACACACTCACACACACACTCTGGTGGGCTGGGAGCTCACACACGCCAGACACACACACTCACACACACACTCTGGTGGGCTGGGAGCTCACACACGCCAGACACACACACTCACACACACTCACGCACATACTCTCTGGTGGGCTGGGAGCACACACACGCACACACTGCTCTGGCACACACACACAAACACACTGTAGTACACATACATACATACACACACAAACACACATGCTTTAGCACATACACACACATATATACACACAAACAAAGAGACACAGTCTGGCACACACAGATGGAAACTCAACCCCAAACTGGCAGTGTTGAGACTGGGGGGAAACACATATACGCTGCTAGCTCCTTCATCTCATCACTCATTCAGCCAAACAGCTCAAAGCTAAGTCAGTGAGAAGAGGTACACCATATCGGTTTGTAGGAAACTCCACTGATCCAGGCAACAGCAAACCCCCATCTCTCAAAACATTCCCCACTCCCTGGAGACTGCCTTTAGATGTGGTAGGAAGAGCCAGTTGCCCAAACCACCTAATAACACAGTCCTGACTCCTCACATCCAGGCTACAAGAGCAACATTTCAGTCTTGTTCAGCTGTGACAACCTTCAGCTAAGGTCACTGTAAGGAATTGTGACACATCTCATTGGCTAACCTCGTTTCTCAATAGCCTCAGAGAGTCTGCTACAGCCGTAAATCTAATGATGGATATCTGCAGGTGGGAGACTTAAGTTATGTAAATGTCCATGTTTCAGTCTCTGTCCACTGGAGGGCAAGCAATATCATAAAGCCCCCTGAAAGTGATGAGAACATTATTCAGTTTGGGAGCTCTTTAAATGTCACAGGGGCAGGTAGCGTCCCCTGAAATGATAGCTCAGCGTAACCTTGACTGATTGTTTTATAAAACAAGTCGCTGAGCAGGAAGTGGGAGTGTTGAGAAATGTTCTGGGGTTGGCAGTGTCTCCACAGGTGTGAGGGTAAGACAGGTGTGAGGGTGAGACAGGTGTGAGGGTGAGACAGGTGCGTGAGGGTGAGTTGAGTTAGCTAAAAATTTATTTAAGGTAACTATAAAATAACTTAAAACATTGTTTAATTATGTTTTATCATGCTGCTGTTGTCTGTGTTGTAAAATAAAGTATTAGCAACTGTTTTACTGTACACAAAACAGTCTTAAATGCTCGTTAGCTGTGAACATAACATGGAAAACGTATTGCAAAAATATAATTATATGCTACAGTCGGCTACTCGTATGAATGGGCAATAAAACACAATAGCAAGACTGTGTCTGTGAGCGTGTGAGTGATAAGATGCGTGTTGTTCTTTATTAAACCAGGCATTAAATGAGATCAGTCCCACTGCACTGTAACCACTCCGCTATGCATGCAACAACGACGGCGCTGCTCAGGTTTACGGGCCATCGACTTGCCCCGCTCAAATTAGATGATGGAGGAAGATTACAACCATTCTGTGATCTACATCTCAAATTAAGAGGCCGGTATTCCATCAGACACGAACGGTTGCCAGTCAAATGAACGGAGAAAAAAACAAAACAAACTGACACTAACATGCGGAGACTGAGCCTCTCGCGGTTGGCGGAGGAAGCTACAAAAGCCAGCAAGGAAACTAGATTACCGGGAGACGTGTCTTAAACGGGAATGGCCTTGCAAGCCTACCTGCGGTGTGGCAGGTAATTTCCCGCGCTCTTTGTGTGTGAGACAGGACAATACAGCTCTCCGACAGCCGCTCTGTTGTTTGGTGCGCGGGGCCCACAAGGCACAGCCACGCTGCCTTGCAAACAATGGAGCCAAAAACAACCCAGCGAGGCAGGTAAACTGAGTCGTCTGAAGTGGATACATAGTCTATCGTCTTGCACAACTACCGATGAGAAAGTCTGTTAAGATGACACGGCCAGCACACGCACAAAGCTGGCGTTGTGAAGCAGATGTCTCAACAACAGTGTTGGGAGTAGTCAGATTACTTTAGAGTAATTTAACTTAACGCGTTACTTAATTTAGTCTTTTGGTCGCGAGCACTCAGCATGTAGCTAAAAGTCTAGGAAAGTTGAGGCTACTTTTAGCTAGGTACCTACGAAAACGTCTTAATCTGCTAGACAGGTGGGTTCCCCTTCATTCTTTTCGTGAGCAGTCTCACAAGCCCAATTTATCGGCTTCATGGAGCCGACCAGCTAAATAGTTATTTAAGACTTGTACAGGCCTACTAATGTCACATTACATAATGTATTGAACTCAAGCTTGTGTGATACGTTACTGTATCGTTTAGTGGTTTAGATTTAGGATTATATTACAGTAGGCCTGAGTAAAATAGTCTGGTTCGGTACATAAGTGAACACCATTTTGCTACCATATACCTAGATATAGCTTAGCTTCATGTTGCTCCTAGATTCAAACCTACCTAGCCCTGGTACATTGTATAGCTAGCTAACTACTAAGACTTTTACTAGCATTTTACAACATTATTTATTGATTCAAGAGTTTCTTGATTCAAGAGCTTCATGCAAATTTTGTTTTTCATTATGGTGAATTATTTTCTTGATCCTTCTTGCTGTATAATGAGGATTGATCATGTTATATGCGAGTGACACTGAATATTCAGTACAATATGTGCTATTGCTGAGGTCAACCCATAAAATGTGACTTCTGGGCATAAAAGTGACCGCCACCTACGGTCTTCCTCAGACAACCGCCTGGTGGTCCCACCACTCAAGACTGCCCGGTCCCAACACAAGCTCTTCTCCTGCCTGGCACCCCAGTGGTGGAATCAACTCCCCACCATCAGAGACACAGACTGTCTCTCCACCTTAAAGAGAAGGCTCAAGACGCACTTGTTCAGGGAGTACAACGGTACTGCTATCTTGTTGTTATTATCAGTGACCTATGCACTTTGTAAAGCTCTGTCTTGGAAGTTGCCTTGGATAAAAGCGTCTGCTAAATGAATAAATGTATATGTAAGGTGAATTGTCTTACAAATAAAATACTTTTCTTCATGTAGCTAAAGTAACTTAACGCCTTACTCTCTACAGCAAGTAACTAAGTAACGTAACAAATTACTTTACAAGGAATGTAACTAGTAACTGTAATTAGTTACTTTAAAAAGTAATGTTACCCAACACATACCTCAACAACAACAGGTAACCCTGGATTTCTAGATAATAGAACAATATTGTGTCCATGTGAGGAAAGGTACATTTCAGATGGGGCTTTTTGTAGCTTTAGTGTCATCCAGTCTCCAAAAGACACCTCTGATAGAAAGCTGAAATGTGTGGCTTTCAGAACCCCTGAAACAGGTCAGAAACAGATGGTGGGATGACCAAGGTTTCAATTCAGGGTTGAACAGTTGAGATTCCTTCCTGGGTTTACTATTTTAGCTGACCAATAGTAGACAAGGATCAGGCACATCTGGCCAATCAGAGGAGAGTCATTTTCAGGTTTCTGTGTGGAAGACAGGGCACAGTTGAGGCCCTCCCTCTCAGATGCATTCTCGACTTTAGAGGGTTAGGAGGGAGGTAGGTAGGAGGGGGTAGGTAGGAGTGAGGTTGGAGGGAGTAGATAGAAAGGAGGTAGGTGGGAGGGAGGGAGGTGCAGTAGGAGGGAGGGAGGTGCAGTGGGAGGGAGGGAGGTGCAGTAGGAGGGAGGGAGGTGCAGTAGGAGGGAGGGGAAGTGGGAGGGAGGGAGGTGCAGTAGGAGGGAGGGAGGTGCAGTAGGAGGGAGGGAGGTGCAGTGGGAGTGAGGGAGGTGCAGTGGGAGGGAGGGAGGTGCAGTAGGAGGGAGGGAGGTGCAGTAGGAGGGAGGGAGGTGCAGTGGGAGGGAGGGAGGTGCAGTAGGAGGGAGGGAGGTGCAGTGGGAGGGAGGGAGGTGCAGTAGGAGGGAGGGAGGTGCAGTGGGAGGGAGGGAGGTTACTGCAGTGAAGGTTCAGTTTGATGTCAAAGACATAAGGACAGACGTCTTTTTATCAAAGAGTTTCTTTCATTTCATTTGATGCTACAGAATCCTTGTGAAAGATGAACCCGAGTTCCGGTCAGTGTCTGTCTCCACTGTCCCGCCTCCATGAAGACAAAGCCAGCTGCAGGCCTGTCCACTACGCTGTTACTGCCAGCTGCAGGCCTGTCCACTACACTGTTACTGCCAGCTGGGCTTTCCTCCAGAATGCCAGATACCTCCGAAGACCCAAACATCCGCTACAGGCCATCCATCATCCTCATCATCATCATCATCGCCGCCTCGCGTACTGTAGAATACCCAGAAGGCACCGCTTACTGTAGAATACCCAGAAGGCACTGCTTCGACCTCCTTAAGCAGCTGACATTCAAGCTAAGCTGTCACTTCCACTCTGCGAGCCACAGAAACAGAAACAGCTCGACGATGAGAGATGAATCACGCCAGGGCTCCACTCACTTCACAGAATAGAAAATGTCAATGCAACACAATCTGATGATGATGAGGGTGTGCTGGAGTGGGGCTGGGAAACTCTCTGACAGAGGAACACTGCACTTCACTCTGCCAGGAAATGCCAAAACCAGTCAAACAGATGGGACTTTTACAGACTAGCTAGGGGAGAGCAGGCTTGTGTTTACCTTCTGAGGTGAAGGCAGACGTGATCTGGCTGAGGAGAGACGTGACCTGGCTGAGGGCAGACGTGACCTGGCTGAGGGCAGACGTGACCTGGCTGAGGGCAGACGTGATCTGGCTGAGGACAGACGTGACCTGGCTGAGGGCAGACGTGATCTGGCTGAGGGCAGACGTGACCTGGCTGAGGGCAGACGTGACCTGGCTGAGGGCAGACGTGACCTGGCTCATCTCTGTACTACACACTATTAACTCTGTACTACACAATATCACATCTTTATGATACACACTATTAACTCTGTACTACACAATATCACATCTCTATGCTACACACTATTAACTCTGTACTACACAATATCACATCTCTATGCTACACACTATTAACTCTGTACTACACAATATCACATCTCTGTACTACACACTGATGTTCCCAGCCCCCCTGTGAGGAGGGAGGGGAGGACAGAGAGACGGAGGAGAAAAGGAGGAGCAGAGAGGAGCGGAGGAGAGGAGGGAGGGAACAGGAGAGATGGAGAGAGTGATGTGGAGAGAACAGGAGAGATGGAGAGGGCAGCTTGTTAGATAGCTAGCTGACTGGAGTTCAGTGAGGCGAGATCCAAAGTGACCTTTCTCTCTCCAAGACAACACTGGAGTAAAAGAACTCCAGCAGGCTGGAGACCACCTGACCTCCCACCTGACCTCCCACCTGACCTCCCACCTGACCTCCCACCTGACCGCCCACCTGACCTCCCACCTGACCGCCCACCTGACCTCCCACCTGACCTCCCACCTGACCTCCCACCTGACCGCCCACCTGACCGCCCACCTGACCGCCCACCTGACTGCACACCTGATCTCCCACCTGACCGCCCACCTGACATCCCACCTAACCGCCCACCTGACCACCCTTCACAGGCTGGCCCATCTGACCACCCATCTGACCTCCCATCTGACCGCCCTTCACAAAAAACATGTGTTCTGTTCCTCCTCCTGCTGCCTCTGTACCGAGAGCAGGAACCACAACAGAGCACCAAGCCTTCGTCCTTCATCCTTCGTCCTTCACCATTTTGAGTGTGTGATCTGAGGACAAACCTTGTTCGAGGCTATGAAAGGTCAGAGCAGGGCCTCACGGCTGGCAGGAAATGGGAGCAGTTGTTCTTGAGTTCTGTTATGGACGGCAGACATGGAAGAGCTTTTTATAAATCAATGGTGTGAGAAGCAGTGGTGGCTTCGTCCTGCTACAGCTGGAAACACTGGGACATTCAGCGAGTGAAAGAACAGCAAGCTGCAAGTTGCTTTGTCTGCGGATGTGAAAAAGTCTGGGATTATCGGCCAAAATGTCAGAGATGAGAGGATCCTCCTAAGGCTCCTTTCTCTGCTGTCCAGTACTGACTATCTCCTTCCAAACACACCTGACTCATTAGAATGCTCTTTCTCCACAAGGGATGAGGGACCTGACCTTTCGGAGATGTATAGATATGCTTTAATATTATTATAGATAAGCTGTTCTACCATTAATAATTTACTAATTAACTTATGTGATGAAAAAACAACATCTGTTCCTGTCCAGTTCTACTGGAATGTATGTTATGAAAGAAGTGTCTTTATCAGTATGCTATTATTACATATTCATGTTTAGTGAATTAATGTATGACCTTGTGTCACAGCTAATATACCAGAAAGAGCACGATCACACCAGTTTCTGAAGCTGTGAATGTTGTGAGGGAGAATCTCCGGCCACTGCAGTGCCTGGGAATATTTCAAGATATTTCAGTCACCTGAAGCTAGAGAGACCGGCAGTGGAATGTTTAACCTAACGTCAATATTATTATTTTCATATGAAAGGGGAATTCTAGTATGGTTTCCCACAAAGTGCAATGATTTATTCAACCTCGAGGCTACAAAAAGGGGTTATAGTTTGAGCAGAGGTATGGACTTGTAAGTACTGAACTATGGATTTGCATTCAGTTGTTCTGGAACCAAGGCCTTCTCTGAATTATTCTCTGAAGAATGTTTCTCTCAGTCAAAACAGGAAGCAGAACTCTTATTGCAGGAAGTTGTGAAGACAAGTGTGTGAGTTTGCTGTAGGACACAGTCCCTCTCTCAGTGGTAACTTGGGATTCTTAGGTCCTGCTCCTCTCACCAGTTTCCTAGCAGCCTGTCTAGAACTTCAAGTCCTAAGCCTACATGATGTGATAGATAATCCTACATGTGCTACTATATATATGAGCTATAAGTTCAGTGTACATGGGCTGGGGCTGGGCTGGGCTGGGCTGGGCTGAGGTTGGGCTGGGCTGGGCTGGGAATGGGGTTGGGTTCAGGGTAAATTCCCTAGAAAGTCAGACTAAAACACCTGCGTAACACGTTGGTCAGGAATCTGCCTTCACATGAAACACACTGACTAAACACTTTTGTCATTAGCCACAAATTTGGGAACTGGCTGGTGTGTAGTTCTGGTGATGGCGAAAACACAGACTTATTTACTTCCTGGTTTTCCGCACGGTTAAGCTACCAGTGGTGGTCTGAGCACCTTCCTCTGCCCCGGAGCAGACGGCTGGGCCAGCTGTCACAGGACTACAGGGGAATTGCCATTCACTTCAGATCCACTCTTTCATAGTAATGCTACAGAGCTTCCATCATGGCTGCACATGCATGCCTCCTCCCCGGATTGAAGCTCACAAGCAGCTTATGTCAATTGAGCATGAAAGCGTTTTGCCATGTCTCGCTGACAAACAGCCAGATGAGGGAGACGAAAATACCAACAGTCACTCCTCGTTCGTCTCACTGAGGTCCAGACTTCAGACTCAGGAGTTTCTCCTAGATCAACAAGACCTCTCTATCCCCCTCTATCTCTACCTCTCTCCTTCTGTGTCTCTCTCTACCTCTCTCTCCCTCCTTCTTTCTCTATTCATAGTTTTCACGTGATGTCACATTCCAAGGGGCACGCCCCCTTGGAGGGCAAAAAGGACTTTCCTCTGCCCGCCAACCATTATAAAGTCATACATTTTCTTAGAGTCTGTTGCTTCTGTGTTGCCAAAATGCCGGATAGTTGTTGTTCTATTAGATGCAGTAATCGAAGAGGAGACAAGCTGGGCTGTGTTTCTTTAGAATTTTGTCAGATAAAGAAAACCCAGAGAGGAAAAGATTGTGGATTTGTGCCATTAAACCTAACGTTACCTCTGTCTCCGGGAGGGCAAACAATGCCAGACGTCCAAATATACACGTATTTGCAGCTAACACTTCATCAAGCTCAAGTAAAGTTAAACACAAGAATATACAGGTATAGTAATTATGGTATTTTTCGCCATAAAGCATATCTTTATGTAATCGGTTTGACATAGTTTGTTGTGTATCACATGTCCTGCCTCACACAGTCCTGCCTCACACAGTCCTACCCCACACAGTCCTGCCCCACACAGTCCTACCCCACACAGTCCTGCCTCACACAGTCCTACCTCACACAGTCCTACCCCAGTCCTACCCCACACAGTCCTGCCTCACACAGTCCTGCCTCACACAGTCCTGCCCCACACAGTCCTGCCTCACACAGTCCTGCCTCACACAGTCCTGCCCCAGTCCTACCCCACACAGTCCTGCCTCACACAGTCCTGCCTCACACAGTCCTGCCCCAGTCCTACCCCACACAGTCCTGCCCCACACAGTCCTGCCTCACACAGTCCTGCCTCACACAGTCCTGCCCCACACAGTCCTACCCCACACAGTCCTGCCCCACACAGTCCTGCCTCACACAGTCCTGCCCCACACAGTCCTGCCTCACACAGTCCTGCCTCACACAGTCCTGCCCCAGTCCTACCCCACACAGTCCTGCCTCACACAGTCCTGCCTCACACAGCCCTGCCCCACACAGTCCTACCCCACACAGTCCTGCCTCACACAGTCCTGCCCCACACAGTCCTACCCCACACAGTCTTGCCCCACACAGTCCTAACCCACACAGTCCTGCCTCACACAGTCCTGCCTCACACAGTCCTGCCCCACACAGTCCTGCCTCACACAGTCCTGCCCCACACAGTCCTGCCAGCCAGAACGGTTAATGGAGGATACAAAGTGCAGCATAATCAGCTCATTCACGCCTCAGAGTCTTCACCTGGGTGTTCTTACTGCAGCGTTATCTCCAGCGCGGAGGGAACCAGCTGGCTTTATAGAGGACGATAAAAGAAGACAGGAAGCTGGAGCAGAGCTGTAAAGTTCCACTGATGCTTGATTATTAGTGTAGTCGTGATACGGGTGATGTAGCTGGGCTGAAGATCAGGGGCGTTCCTGTGATTGAGACATCAGTACTGTAGGTGCCAGAAAATATTAAACAAAATGTTGGAAAAGAGCTGATCTACATTTTGTGAGTGTGCGGGCTGTGTGTGAGAGAGACTAGGAAAGATAGGATCAAAAAGAGGATCTGAACCCGCTATGAATTGCAACACCTCCACTAGATTGATTTTCACAAGAATATCTCATCATAAAATGTAATTACTCCTAAGCCACCCAGCCCTGCAATATCTATGGAAAACCGTGTATGGAAATGACAGGTCTTTAATCTCTCAAGTTCAAAATACATAAATTCAAGTGTTTCATTATTAGTCTTTTAAAGTGTACTGTTGTTCTGCTGCCTGCAGGAGAGCATGGAGTCTGTATGTTCACTAGTACAACGTCACTAGCTTCATATCGACAAATTAAAAACAAAAACAGTGTTTTATGTGACAAACGGTTTGTGGAAAGCTTCAAAATAAACTCAAATTACCACAATTTGTTTACTTTCTTTTGAGTCAGCCGTTGTGCTCATGAGGGTAGACAGGACACATTCCTGATATGAATTCATACTAGTTCGTGTCATTATTCCTCCACAGCACAGTGACAGGCTAAAGGTTTCAGATGAATTTCCTAGGAGGTTGGATGCAAAAAACTGCGTCACAGTTGAAGGAGATTAAATACTGGTTGGGAATGTGTGTACATACTGTTGATGCTGAACTTGAGTCCAAAGGTGTTTTGTCTTTCCTACATCAAACAAACTTGTCTGGGACAGAGGCTGTCTGGTTTAGACACGCGTTTACACACAACAACAATATGGTCTCTGGTCTCACCAATAAACTGTGCAGTCTTCAGCACTGATCCAATAAGGGAGAACAACACTGAGCAAATCCAATAGAGGTGGGAGAGATCTCTCCAGGGGAAATGGGATGTGGAGCAGAGCATCTCTCCTCATGCATGTCTGTCAGTCTGAGCTGGCAGCACTGCTGTGTGGCTGCGTGGTTCAGGACACTGGGATTACAGGGCTGTCACTGTTTACTTACCAGCTGTAATGCATTTATCAGGTTCTTACAGACACCCCTTCTTGTTCATTACACGTTGAAACAAACAGATCAATAATCCTCATGTGGAGTGATACAACTAACACTCTGGGAGCCTCGCTAACCCAACAAGGAATAGGAGGTGTGTTGTTGTGTTTCTATGGTGCGTGCAAAATGTGTGTCTGTGTGTGTGCGTGTTTGTGTGTGTGAGCGTGAGCATGTGAGCGTGTGTGTGAGCGTGTGTGTGTGTGTGTGTGTGTGGAGGGGAGAGGTGCAGAGATGGCAAAAGTACACACATCCTTCACTCAAGTAGAGGTACAGATACTTGTCATGTTTACAAAGACTGGTAAAAGTTGAAGTAGCGAGGGGGGGGGTGAGGTGTGTGTGTGTGTGTGGGTGGGGGGGGGGCTGAGGTGTGTGTGTGAGGGGGGGGGGTCTAAGATCTGATTATGGCTAATAACCATCCTCAGCTATGCATCTCAGATCAGGAAACCAGGGGGACATGCAGTGCCTGTTAGCCTGGTTATCTATCTGGGCCTGTTAGCCTGGTAATCTGCCTGCTCTGCTCACCAGCCCAGCCAGCATCAACAGATCCATGTCACAGGGAAAGGAAAGCAACAATAGGTCCTCAAATCAGTGAAGACATGAAAACGGACCAGCGATGATAATAACAATAATAATAGAACTGTCCTGTCAGAGGCAGCAAGCTGGTGGTGTTCCCCTGAGAGGGCTGACGACTGGAGGCAGACATGGCAGCACAATAGACGGCTGATTTGTTGTTTTCCCTTCCTGCTTTTGTTCAATCACTGCAAGGGAATTTGGTTTTCAGAATTAATGTAGCTGCTTTCTGTAGGATGAGAGGAAGACCAACGAGGAGGAGGGGGCCTAAGTGGCCAATAAATGGCTTGTTCAGAGCGCGCACTGCAAAAGATTCTGGGAATTGAGCATTGTGGGGGAAAACAATTGGAGGCAATTCATCCTGGTGTTTAGTTTACCCCCTGATTGCACAAATGAGTCCAGCACAACTCTAATGGAGTTTCAATTAACCTTTTAGATAAACGGAGAAAGCACAGATTAGTTCATATCAGGACAGAGCCATTTCAAACTAAATAGAATGATTTAGAATGGGGGAGGCAAGTCATAAAGTTCCACATTCAAAATGTGACACTAAAGCATTTTGTGTAAATGGGTACAGGGGGAAGAATAACTTTTATAACAAAAGCATAAATCGCTGCAGAATAACTCAGAAATACAAATCACAGTGTGAGAAATTGTTCCACAAATTGTTGTTGACGTAACAGCAAAAAGGGAGTGTACTATCACACCCAAGCTGATGACGAGCCTGCACACATCAGGATGTTGACCCCGCCCGTGCTGGTGGGAATAACCAATCATCAGGTGCGTTTGACATCAGGTGTCGCCTGCAGCCGCTTGCAGCCCAGCTGACTTACATTTACACTTGAAGCAGCCAATGGCATTCTCAGCTTCAAGGCAGCCAATGGCATTCTCAGCTTCAAGGCAGCCAATGGCATTCTCAGCTTCAAGGCAGCCAATGGCATTCTCAGCTTCAAGGCAGCCAGCTGCAAAAAAGGATGTCCCTTTCTCAATGAACTACCAGCATCAAATGATAATAAACAATAATATATGTATATTTTGTATTATTATTATTATTTTTAGGGGTGCTGAGATGATGCTGAGCACCCCTAAAAAGGGTCTTAACTCACCACTGATAAAGAGAACAGATTATGTATTGCGTGAAGACTTTGTTAGCGTTGTCACAAATTCCGGCCATCGTTGAGTGTGTGTGGCTCCCTGGAGCGCTACATACCGCTGTAGGAGTGTGTCATGGTTACATACCGCTGTAGGAGTGTGTCATGGTTACATACCGCTGTAGGAGTGTGTCATGGTTACATACCGCTGTAGGAGTGTGTCATGGATACATACCGCTGTAGGAGTGTGTCATGGTTACATACCGCTGTAGGAGTGTGTCATGGTTACATACCGCTGTAGGAGTGTGTCATGGTTACATACCGCTGTAGGAGTGTGTCATGGTTACATACCGCTGTAGGAGTGTGTCATGGATACATACCGCTGTAGGAGTGTGTCATGGTTACATACCGCTGTAGGAGTGTGTCATGGATACATACCGCTGTAGAAGTGTGTCATGGTTACATACCGCTGTAGGAGTGTGTCATGGTTACATACCGCTGTAGGAGTGTGTCATGGTTACATACCGCTGTAGGAGTGTGTCATGGTTACATACCGCTGTAGGAGTGTGTCATGGATACATACCGCTGTAGAAGTGTGTCATAGTTACATACCGCTGTAGGAGTGTGTCATGGTTACATACCGCTGTAGGAGTGTGTCATGGTTACATACCGCTGTAGGAGTGTGTCATGGATACATACCGCTGTAGAAGTGTGTCATGGTTACATACCGCTGTAGGAGTGTGTCATGGTTACATACCGCTGTAGGAGTGTGTCATGGATACATACCGCTGTAGAAGTGTGTCATAGTTACATACCGCTGTAGGAGTGTGTCATGGTTACATACCGCTGTAGGAGTGTCATGGTTACATACCGCTGTAGGAGTGTGTCATGGTTACATACCGCTGTAGGAGTGTGTCATGGTTACATACCGCTGTAGGAGTGTGTTATGGTTACATACCGCTGTAGGAGTGTGTCATGGTTACATACCGCTGTAGGAGTGTGTCATGGTTACATACCGCTGTAGGAGTGTGTCATGGTTACATACCGCTGTAGGATTGTGTCATGGATACATACCGCTGTAGGAGTGTGTCATGGTTACATACCGCTGTAGGAGTGTGTCATGGTTACATACCGCTGTAGGAGTGTGTCATGGATACATACCGCTGTAGAAGTGTGTCATGGTTACATACCGCTGTAGGAGTGTGTCATGGTTACATACCGCTGTAGGAGTGTGTCATGGATACATACCGCTGTAGAAGTGTGTCATAGTTACATACCGCTGTAGGAGTGTGTCATGGTTACATACCGCTGTAGGAGTGTGTCATGGTTACATACCGCTGTAGGAGTGTGTCATGGTTACATACCGCTGTAGGAGTGTGTCATGGTTACATACCGCTGTAGGAGTGTGTCATGGTTACATACCGCTGTAGGAGTGTGTCATGGTTACATACCGCTGTAGGAGTGTGTCATGGTTACATACCGCTGTAGGAGTTTGTCATGGTTACATACCGCTGTAGGAGTGTGTCATGGATACATACCGCTGTGGAAGTGTGTCATGGTTACATACCGCTGTAGGAGTGTGTCATGGTTACTGACGACCGGAAAAAGCTAGCGGGCGGCCGACTGAAGCAGTTCGTCCCAGCGGTACAAGGACAGTGGTAACACAGGTGTGGATGGCAGGGGTATAAACAGGCTCTTTTCAGGGGGGCATTCAGGGTGCGGGGGGGTTCAGCAGCACAGCCAGTCCAGCTTTAAACAAAGGAAGAGTCGTTCCCCCGCCTCTCCCGTCATCTGGCTGCGACGCAGCGATCTTGTCAGAGAACAAGACGCACTCACGCTTGCATGAACCCTGTTAGGCACTGCCGTTGCCATAGAGATGCCTTTACGTCGACCCGCGTTCCCGAAGATGACAGGGGGCCAACGACGAAGAATTGAACCGAAATGACAGTAATGAATATTTTAGCGTTGTGAGAGAGGACAGAGAACAGCAGGCTGCGATCCAGGCTGGTGCCGGACACCAAGCCACAATAGGAAATGAAGATTCCCCCAACAGCCGAGGCCCACAGATCAGCCACATATGTCCAGGGAGTCTCTACTCACACTGATAAGATATCAAACACATCTCATTAAGATTCTAATGAGAGCCTCTTCCAGGAAGGGAAAGGGGCTGCTCAGATGAGCTGATATGTTAAGACGCTGACTGAAGGCTCTCTGCAACCCAAACACAGATCTGATGTTTTATCCTCTTCATGCTATTCATTAATTACTTGATCTGACAATAATGCACCCAAACAATAGGTTCTGGTGTTGGTTTGTTTAGCTCCCAATAAATGATTTTACGCCTGCAAATACTTTTAGGGGGAATGAAATCACTCAAAATTAAAACGTTTTCTTTCCCAGACTGAAAGTAAATGCCTCATTTTGCAAAGATAATTCAGTTGTAGTGCATAATCACAGGCCACTGTAGTGCTGGACTGTCTGTGTTAGAGGCTGGGGGGGGCTGTAGAGGCTGGGGGGGTGTAGAGGCTGGGGTGGAGGGGCTGTAGATGCTGGGAGGGGGGCTGTAGAGGCTGGGGGGAAGGGGCTGTAAAGGCTGTGGAGGCTGGGGGGCATTTCAGGCAGCTCCCCTGGGTCCACCTCCACAGGGACCTCCCCCTCCTCTCCCTCCCTCCTCCTGCCATCACCAGGAGGGTATCGCTATGGAAACCGGCAGTAATGACACACTCCATCACACCTGAGCTCCTGGAACAGTCCAGAACAAGGGAGATGTTTCAATGCCAGACATGAAAGCAGGTCTTCTAAAATAGCTTGGGACAAAATGGTGCCACCAGGCCCTACCTTCAGGGACTTACAGCACACGGGTTAAGAGTTTAACAAATGGGTTTAATAAGAGCAGGAAATATATCATAGAAGGCTTGGCAAACTCAAGGAAAAGTCTCAAGTACATTCTGCTAAATGCTGAAGCTGTTCTAAAGTAATCCACGACAAAGAGCACTAGTTGCTCATTAGAAGTTATTTGGTGCAAAATTCAAAGTACGTATTCCCTGCAGGTCTCCCTGCCAGCAAGCCAAAGTTCATCAATGGGTCCCATCTAATTCCTTTACAGCTGCTGTAGGAATGACTTCTGCACCCAGCTCACCAACACACAAATCGATGGCAAGAAAGGGATTTCAATTTAACGTTCATTGACATTTCTAGTTTTCCTTCAGGAGGCTGGAGGAGCAGCAGCCTCACAGATCCAGGCAGCAGGGCTGAAGCCTCCTCATCCCCCTGGAGCCACGCCCGCTTGGTAAAGATGTGATCTACTTCACGTTAAGGACGTGTAGCCGTGTGCAAGATGGCCGCCGCTCATGTCCTGGGATGACCTGGTGTGTTATGAGCACAGTACCTGGTGTGTTATGAGCACAGTACCTGGTGTGTTATGAGCACAGTACCTGGCTGGGAGGGTACCTGAGATTTTGACTGCTGATCCAAGAGCTATATTAAGAGGTCGCAGGTTCAAATCCCCCCATATGTTGGGAGCCTCGGAGCTCCTCCACACTGACATGTTCTGCACTGGAACCGGACCAGACCGAACGCTTACAGGGAATCCTGTCACAGGAACAGGAAGTTACATGCTTTGACTAGGTCACAAAAGACAGGGGGATTGGCCAATTTGCAACATAAACACACTACCAATAGGATTGATTGCTCTATATTCATCTCGAGGGTAAAGAGAAGCAAATCAAATTGGACTCCCAAACACACACACACCAATCAGTTCAGGAGTGACGAGGAGATGATGAGTTTAGGAGGGAATGTTGAACCAGGTCTCCTTGGCAACAGAGAGACAGAGGTAGTGATGTATGGTTGTAATTCTACTTGATCCCCCTTGTGGTGTGAAGAACGGCCCTCTTTAAGTTTGACCCATGACCCCTTACTCAGCCCCCCCCCCATCCGTTCTTCCTCGAGGGTGATCGATTTCTCCTCCTCTATTGTCGCAGCGAGGGGAGGACCTCCATCTGTCAGAAGGACAGGGGTGCTGACGGTATCTCCTGTAGACACCAGTTCAGTCTGAACAACGAATGAGTCTCTCCTCCGGACCCCTGAGAAGACCAGCTCTTCTCTACAGCTCCACCCACTAACACAATCTCTGCTCTACAGCTCCTCCCACTAACACCATCTCTGCTTTACAGCTCCACCCACTAACACCATCACTGCTCTACAGCTCCTCCCACTAACACCATCACTGCTCTACAGCTCCTCCCACTAACACCATCTCTGCTATAAAGCTCCTCCCACTAACACCATCTCTGCTTTACAGCTCCACCCACTAACACCATCTCTGCTCTACAGCTCCTCCCACTACCACCATCTCTGCCATGACTGGTACATGAAGGTACTATACGATGTGACTAAGGAATACATACTGTTTCCTTGACTCGGACAACCGAAATACTGTTGCACTTCTGATCCTTGATCTTCAGCTTTAATATGCAGTATATGCAGACATTTTCAAAAAGACAGCTTGAAACCTATCTTTTTACCAAAGCATTTAACTAATTTGATCTCAGAGGGGTTTTATTACTTTTATTAGTTGTAGTATAGATTTTATTGATTTTTTGGATTCCCGCAGAGACTGCGGAGTGTGTTTGACTTGTATTATAGTTTTTATTGATTATGTTTTCGATTCCCGCAAAGATTGCGGCTTGTGTTTCGTTACATTTAATTTATATTTATATACAAAGGCTCGAGATACCGCAAAGACTGCGGCTTGTAATCAAAAGGCTTGAGAAACTTAGCTTCTGGACGGCTGTGCAAAAGGTCTGAGATTGTTCTGGATTACCGTAAAAACGGCGGGCTGTGTTCAGGTTTTATTAGTTTTATAACTTATAATATTGTTTTTATTGATTTTATGTAAAGCACTTAATGTGCTATATAAATAAAGTAGGGTTAATAAAATAAATAAAATAAAATAATAAAAATAATAAAACTCCTATTATTATTATATATATGGCATTACATAAAACCGTCTGTTAGATAAATAAAATGTTAAATGTAAATAATAATGAGCACTGAAGGCCAAAGCAACATTAGGTCTTTGTGTTGCTCACCACCCCTCAAGCAGAACACTAGCACTGCGAATGCCAATTTTGTTTCGAGTGATCACTCAATTGAACCGCCGGAATATAATCAATTCACACAGGCTACTTCAATGTATCAATAATCTGTATGCATAGTTTCATACATATTTAAACTATTTTTTAAGTTTGAGGGATGTCACAAAACTGTCAGCAAACAGTGTGTGTTTCTAGTAATTACCTTAAAAGACGTTCGCCCTCGGAGGCCACTGGTGAGCGCTAACGACAGAGGGAGATTTCAAATTGGCAATTTGAGAGAGCAATTACTCTGGTGATGTCCTAATGTAGTCTCCCACTGACGGTCGGCAGACAAAATGATTAGGCATGAGTATATTAAGCGTGTTTTTAATTTACAGCCAAAGTAATTATACAGTAGCCTTCCAGTCTTTAACAGGACATTTGCACTAACTAAAAGTACTTGATGCGCCCCATCTCCATCCAATACTGGGTTAAAACGTTTTATATTCTTCCTGACCGAGGGCATTAGAAAGGTTGCATTCAAATCAATTTAGGTTCAATACAAAAACATGAAACATGACGTTTCCCCCGGAGAACCACGTCGATATTTCAGCGCTTTCCATTGACTACTCAGAAGCCAGGTCTATTAATTAACTCCGCCAAGCGTACAGACTCACCAGCCTAGCTGATGCCAAGCACCTCTGGTAATATACTATAGGATGGAAAATCAATGCCAAGTCATTTTTCTATAGGTATACATGTCTGTCTAACGTTCCTTCACAGGGAGTTTCAGCACATTGAGCAGCCATCTTTACCATGAGAGCTCAATACCAGTGCGTTGTGCGTCTAAGGGATTTCCATTGAATGGCCAGACAATGGCATGCTATAACTCCAAGGTGAAGCGATTGTATAAATTCTGCTTTTATGCACTACTGTACCTCTGAGAGCTGCCTGCATTGCTTGTCCAGTTTAATCTGAAATTGATCTCCTCGCCAACGGAGGGCTGGCGTCTGCTAATGTCTCAGGAATGAATAAGGTTCAGTTCCTGTCATGAGCTCCGCTCCATCTCAGTCACGCTCCCAGCAACAGGGGCTGAACATGTAGCAGACAGACAGGCAGTGAAAAAGACAGACAGGTATACAGACAGAAAGGGAGACAGGCAGGCAGACTGACAGGTACACAGACAGACAGGCAGGCAGACTGACAGTCTGATAATTCTGCCACTGGGGTGCCACACCTCATAATCTCCTGCCAATAAACCCGCAGAATTTCAAATAGAACGCATTGGTCTGATGCAAAATTTAAATAAACTTGTCAACTCATATTACATCTCTATTCTTTCGAAATATTTAACTTGCAAACCGAGCCCACTGCCACCAGTGTAGGAAGGTGCCCATTCAGCCCTGAACAATTGACACGGAAACACTTATCAACCAAAATTACAGGAATAGACAAGGCCAGGGAGTTGCATTTTATTTAAATTTTTTTGCAGATTTTGTTTGGGCTTGTTCATTAGAAATTCGCTCTCGCAATGTCCGACTCTGCGGAGTGGGGAGGTGGGTGGAGTTGTCTCATGCTGCATTCACTTGCAGTGGGATATTAGAAAAATTCGCTCCTTCAAATGTTTCATGAGCCACAACTTTTCTTTGTTTTCATAGCTGCCAACTGGGGTGGCAGTTGGGGTGGCAAGGCTATATTTAGGGTGGCAGTTGGGGTGGCAAGGCTATATTTAGGGTGGCAGTTGGGGTGGCAAGGCTATATTTAGGGTGGCAGTTGGGGTGGCAAGGCTATATTTAGGGTGGCAGTTGGGGTGGCAAGGCTATATTTAGGGTGGCAGTTGGGGTGGCAAGGCTATATTTAGGGTGGCAGTTGGGGTGGCAAGGCTATATTTAGGGTGGCAGTTGGGGTGGCAAGGCTATATTTAGGGTGGCAGTTGGGGTGGCAAGGCTATATTTAGGGTGGCAGTTGGGGTGGCAAGGCTATATTTAGGGTGGCAGTTGGGGTGGCAAGGCTATATTTAGGGTGGCAGTTGGGGTGGCAAGGCTATATTTAGGGTGGCAGTTGGGGTGGCAAGGCTATATTTAGGGTGGCAGTTGGGGTGGCAAGGCTATATTTAGGGTGGCAGTTGGGGTGGCAAGGCTATATTTAGGGTGGCAGTTGGGGTGGCAAGGCTATATTTAGGGTGGCAGTTGGGGTGGCAAGGCTATATTTAGGGTGGCAGTTGGGGTGGCAAGGCTATATTTAGGGTGGCAGTTGGGGTGGCAAGGCTATATTTAGGGTGGCAGTTGCCACCCCATGCCACCCGGGAGATCCGCCCCTGCCAATTACTCACTGTTTTTCATTGAACATAACCATGTTGTCTTACAAATGAAGCTCTTAATGCTGCTGCCTAATTTAAGAGATTTGTTTACATTCCTAGCTTTGTAATCCACGTCTAACTGCTGTCTGTGGACATGTTGGTAGGGTGTCAGTATGCGTGAAATACTGCGTAATGCGTTTTTATCAACTGGTGTCGCTATCTGGCCATCTTGCATAGTTCCAGCTGCAGCACACTCCTCACTGTTTCCATCTCCTCTCGTGCCGGGATGACTTCATTTAGGAGGGCCACAAAGGGGTCCAGGCTTGTAGTCACAGGGGCACCGCCCCTGCAGTCAGTCAGGCAGGCAAACAGACAGGCAGAAAATGATAGATTTAGCACCCAGCTCTTCATTACTACTGAGAGTTATCTAGAAGACCAGAACATGAGCTCTCCCACCAGAAGACACGCGTGCACCTGTTCTTTTCAGAAGGCTTTTTTGAAACCTCCAAATCACCATACCAGTCGTAAGACAGCTCCCTCCCTCCCTCACTAGAAGAGGACAGATCAGGGCTATTCACTGATAGTAACATACTGTTCCTGTCAGAGCTGAGCTGTCCATGTGTCTCTCAACCAGGTGCAAAAGCGTTGGGGAAAAGATGAATTGTGGACCATTAAAACGAAGATTTCGGTTTTGATGAGAAAACAGAAAATCACATAATATAACCTAATCTCTTAACGCCTCGACAGCGGGAGCCCATGTCTACTGTAAATGCCTGTGTCATTCAAACTGTAGTAGGGCCCACAGTGAAAGCACTTACCATTAGTTCTGAAAAAAAAATGATTAGCGCTTGCTGGACAACTCACTGCGTAAGGTGGCAGTCCACTTAAATGTGTGAGGCAGGAAATGTAATTGCGTATTTGTCATCTGCTAGTTGACCATATAAAGAACCTAATTGCTGGCTAGTTACCTCCACCATACATTTGTGCCCGAGGCACTTTGCAGCTGGAGTAACACGGGAAAGAGCCGGGCAGGGAAAGTGTGGAGGCTGGCGAACTGGTAACAACCTTTTGGCGCTGTAGTCTGTTTACTGTAGCGCGCTACACCTGCATTCAAATGAAGTCCCCTTTACTCAAACCGTTCCTCGTCGAAAAGGTTGAAAATGCGTGCAATGCAATAGCCTGGAGAACTGGCATAAGCAGGTGACAGTCTAGGGGAATTACCAAGCCACTTTTACTGATTAGCCTCATTACAATGCCTGTTCATGAGGGCCAAAATTCAACCTGTATTTGGAGAAGGCTAGGCCTACTCTTTCATGAATAATGCACTCAGATAAAAGGCAACAGCAATTAGGTAGATGTGTGGCTTTTGCCGGTGATACATTTGATGTCATATGCAGCCTCCAACTGTAGTCTATTCCGAGCGGTAAAAGAAAGAAATTATGATCTTCACTTGAACATAACCGCCCTCACAACAAATTAGGCTTGTGGGCTATATTAAAAAAGAAAACAGGTGTTTATATGAAAAATACCTTTGCCCTCTCCGTGATAGCTATAAATAAGGCGGATGCTTCACTGTGAGCTTACTAATGTCATTTTTATCGAGAAGTGCTATTTTTCAAGGTCAGTTGATAAGATTAAGTAAGACTGATTTCCGTATCAGGACGTTCTGCCACAGGGGATAGCATGTCTGTTTTGGCAGTCGCCCAAGATTCTCAACCGACGGTCAAATGATCACGCCACTACAAGCTGTGGTCAGAATGTTAAACGCTTGAATAATACCGAGCACAGAGGACACAGGCCCTCTCAGACACATCCGTGCACATCCAGCTTTCACCACAGCCTAGAAAGAATTAGGGTTAGTTAGGGCTAGGCTAGTCTAGTAAGGATGAGATACATCGACTGTTTTAAGGAGAGAACGTGTTAGGTAGCTACCGTTGAGCTAATTTGGGATTATGTTGCTTGCTCTACTTGACGAGTTCTAGCTACCACTGGTCCCGTAAAATACAAATGTTGCCCTTTTGTTGATGTGACTGGTCACTGACCGGACAGGACGAGATCAAGTACAGAAATTCACCGCTGTTAATCTGTAGGCTGTTTGGTTTGTTAAGTGATCTAGACCATCTGGGAAGTCGTTCATGGAAAATGTTTGGAAAAGCCGGGCACAAATCTCTCGGCAGTGATGTGATTCAATGAACCCATCTGTAGGGGTGGGACGTAAGGCCAGACCCTGTTTAAGGAGAGCCTGTCTGTAGCGGTGGGATGTAAGGCCAGACCCTGTTTAAGGAGAGCCTGTCTGTAGGGGTGGGATGTAAGGCCAGACCCTGTTTAAGGAGAGCCTGTCCACTCCCTGTTACATTTTTTTTCAAATGCTTTCACACAAATACCTTACTTTTCACACAATTTCTGAAACCTGACACTCAAACACCAGAGCCACACCTCAAATCTGCAAACCACATGCACATTTTGGGCTTTTGACTCAATTTCATGTAACACTTTTTACAAAACACAACATACAATTCTCCACGTAACACAGACAATTCAACAAGGTGCATCTTGATTTCCTTTTTCAAACACAATCAATCAAAATGACACACTAATTCATCAGTGCCATTCAACATTCCACATGTGCAAACACTCATTGCTTTACTCAACACCAACCAAGTTCAGAACCTGGAAGTTTCCCGAGAGTGGCAGCTCTCCCCATAGATATATAAATGCCTTTTTTGTATTTTTTTCCTGTTGTGCTTAGATTCACAAATGCATTTTTTCTAAAAGATATTCTCTGCAGCCTTATCAGATCGTCTCTTCCAATTTAAGCAATTTAATTTGATCAGATTAACGTGTCTGTGTGGACTTCAACAACCTGCCATAATAACAGACATCGTCTCCTTCAGATCACGAGCAATGTCGTCTGGTAGCATGTAGGTGAAATATTGCTTGTTAATCTTATTAAACCGATTATCATACGTGATTGAATATTCATGAGAATGGAAGGATCCATGTTTAGTAATTTTAAGTGTTTCCTAGGCTAACATTTAGCAAGCTAGCTGTGATTGGCTAAAATTGGAAGAGACAATCTGATAGGCTGCAGAGAATACATTTTAGAAAAGATGCATTTCTGAATTTATCAGGAGGGTTCCAAAAATCCACACACACAGATGCAGGGATTTGTAACTTGTGTTTGTCCGATTTGTAACTTGTGTTCGTTAGGTTGCAAACAAATGTAATGGGGTCATTTATTTGTGAATCACAAAATACATTTGTGAATCGTGTTACATTTATTTGCGAATCCTGAAACACATTTGTGAATCGTGTTACGTTTGTTTGTGAATTAAGAAACTAATCTAACTCCATATCACTAATATCAGATCAAAATGAACACACATAGCCAAGTACAAAAATACAATTACGTAGTAGGGTCTTCCATCGGAGACTAGCCTACCACTACGCATCATTCAGCCAGTTTAAATGGATGTTATCATTTTAGCTAACCACTAGATGTCAATGTGATGTTAATTTTTAATGTGTCGATAGTGCAGCTCTTTGGACCGGCACAATCTGAAGAAACCACCTGAACTTCACGGCATCGTTTGCCCTTCCCTACCCACCTGTCTAGTATCAACATCCTTCGCAGGGCTATAATTCTCAGTGGCGCTGTCACGTGTTCACTTCAACCACGCCGCCTGGCTTTAACATTCTTCCACATATTTTGTGTCGTCATTTTTTCATAGTTTTTGTCAGATGTATGTATATATGTTTGTACGGAATGTGTACCAAACGCCTGACCATATTCCAAAAATCCAGTAGTTCCTTACCGGACGCTGATTGGTCCAAAACCCTGAGGGCAGAAAAGTAACGTTGAGCTTGGCCAGATGGATTCCTGCAAGGTCGTGATCTGGCAAATTCCTCTGTCTCACATGGTTCCAGCGCAGGGGCGATTCTAGGATCAGACCTTTAGGGGTGCTCAGCACCCAATGAGAATGAGACATGAATACAGTGCCTTGCAAAAGTGTTAAACCCCCTTGCTAATAACAGGCATGCAAACAGGTCAGGGGTGAAAAAGGTGATAAGGATACGGCGAACCCCTGACCCTCTAGACGGGTCCAGGGGCATGCTCCCCTGGAAGAAAATCTATTACATTTTAAAGTTAAACGCATGAATCTGGTGCACTTTGAGAGCAAAATTAAAGAGGCTAGATCTATGTAGAATCTGTGCTCTTGTAAACAATGTCACGTTCTTTTAACCATAAAGACATTTTTTGTATAGCATACATCATAAAAAACTGTTAAACAAACGGGATTACCTGTGTTGAACTACTTTAAAAAGCAAAAGTCAAAAGCATCACTTACTGTAAAGCTAACACAATAGACAATTTTTTATTTTGTATTACAATTGTTTCAACTAGATGTGAGATGGGTCTTTAAACCTCTCCCCACGCTGCCTCTGATTGGCTGTGAGGTTTAGGCATTAGGAGTGACGATTGGTTCCAGAGGCAGTTGTTAAGTCTGGAAGCACGGGTAAAATGCTGTGTTGGCCCCGGCTACTACTTACAGCTGCTTGAGCACCCCTAAAAAGGGTATAAAATCGCCACTGTTCCAGCAGTAGAGCATTTGACTGCAGATCATGAGGTCACATGCAAATCCTCCATGTAGTTGGACGAAGGGCGGCGTCTGCTAAATGAATAACACGTCAAATTAAAATATCTATTGTGGAGCTCCATGGTGTGTCGGGGCAGAATCTGCTCTGCAGAGTTCAGTACGAGTCACAGTGAGAACACCCGCAGTGAAGGCCGCGGGTGTTCGTCTACACAGGACACTTTCTGGGTTCCTTATTATCCGTATTAAAGTAGCCAAGGCCTACTGTTGATTTGAAACACGTCAGACAATGAGCAGCGTAACATCCACACTGGCGCCTGCCTACACAAGCTTTCAACAAACCTCCATAAGCTGTTCTGATGTCTTCGATGAAACACTGAATGTGAATTTTCTGTTTAATAAAGTATGTTTTCAGTAAGCTGCGCTTCTCAGTTGCATTCCTAATGAGGGTTCTGCATTTCAATGGTATGAGATAGGAAATTGGTTTGACATTAATATATACAAGTTTATAAGCTACAATGTTTAGCAGCATGCTTCCTACCTTGTATTCATTTGACAAGGAAAAGGCAGAGCCCCGAGGACCAATCAAATCACGTTGCTGCTTCTTCTAATCTGTCCGCCTTTGATCACGTTTTAGTCGTGACTATGTAAACACCCAGTTGACAGGCCCCGTTTTATATTGAACATTTCTGAAGATGTTTGTATGTGTAGTGGCGGTGGCAGGGGAGAGAGATGCTGTGTGGTTGTTACTGTTGTACAGCGCCACCACCTGGCCAGGCCAGGCAGCTGCTAGACGCAGCTAGCTGTCCAGAAAACCACGTAACACACACGACTGAAAACATCGACAATTATTTATTGATTTATAGGTTATACATTTCATGATTTAATAGCGATATATTGTTATTGGCAAAGATAGTATTATCCAATTGCATTTCTATACATTAATACAAAATCTGAGGTAGGGCCTCATGTATTGTTGACAATCAAAATAATATGATCATTAGGCTATAATAATATTTTTATATGTGGCACAGAATTCAATATTTCTACTATATATATATATATATATCTACTCTCTATTTTCAAACCAAATGTCATGGGCTGTCGGAGGCACATATCTACAGTGCCCTCCAAAAGTATTGGAACAGTGAGGCCAATTCCTTTATTTTTGCTGTAGACTGAAAACATTTGGGCTTGACATCAAACGATGAATGTGAAACCAGAGATCAACGTTTCAGCTTTTATTTCCAGGTATTTACATCAGGATCTGATGCACAAATTAGAAAATATCACCTTTTTGTTCGAACCCACCCATTTGTCACGTGAGCAAAAGTATTGGAACATATGACTGACAGGTGTGTTTTGTTGCCCAGGTGTGTCCTATTACATACATTATTCAATCAATAAATACCACTGAATGTCTACACTCAGGTTCAGATTGGGTAAGATAGGTTTTGTCTATGCAGACTGTATTCAGAGGTGAAAACAACATGAAAACCGGAGCGCTGTCTTTGGGTGAAAAACAAGCAATTGTGAGTCTTAGAGAAGATGGAAAATCAATCAGAGCCATTGCAGAAACATTGGCCATAGCCAGTACAACCATTTGGAATGTCCTGAAGAAGAAGAAAACTACTGGTGTACTAAGTAACAGACGTCGAACAGGTAGACCAAGGAAAACATCAGCAGTTGATGACAGAAACATTGTGAGAGCTGTAAAGAAAGACCCTAAAACAACTGTTAGTGAGATCAGCAACAACCTCCAGATGGCAGGAGTGAAGGTATCACTATCTACTGTTCGCAGAAGACTTCATGAACAAAAGTACAAGGGCTACACCAGAAGATGCAAACCACTCATTAGCAAGAAGAATAGGAAGGCCAGGCTGGAATTTGCCAAAAAGTACAGAGATGAACCTCAAAAATTCTGGGACAAAGTTTTATGGACTGATGAGACAAAGATTAACTTTTACCAAAGTGATGGAAAGGCTAAAGTTTGGAGAAAGAAAGGAACTGCTCATGATCCCAAACACACAAGCTCATCTGTGAAACACGGTGGAGGTAATGTCATGGCTTGGGCTTGCATGGCTTCTTCTAGGACGGGCTCATTAATCTTCATTGAGGATGTAACACATGATGGCAGCAGCAAAATGAACTCGGAAGTCTACAGAAACATTTTGTCTGCCAATTTAAGGAAAGATGCAACCAAACTGATTGGCAGAGCCTTCATCATGCAGCAAGATAACGACCCAAAACACACTGCCAAAACAACAAAGGAGTTCATCAGGGGCAAGAAATGGAAGGTATTAGACTGGCCAAGTCAATCTCCAGACTTAAACCCTATAGAGCATGCATTTTACCTGCTTAAGAGGAGACTGAAGGGAGGAACCCCACAAAACAAACAACAACTGAAAGAGGCTGCAGTGAAAGCCTGGGAAAGCATCAAAAAGGAAGAATGCAAAAGTTTGGTGACGTCAATGGGTCACAGACTTGCTGCAGTTATTGAAAGCAAAGGATTTGCAACTAAATATTAAGTCTTATTCACTTAAATATGTTTTAAGTATATCTGTTCCAATACTTTTGCTCACATGACAAATGGGTGGATTCAAACAAAATGTGATATTTTCTTAGTTGTGCATCAGATCCTGATGTAAATACCTGGAAATAAAAGCTGAAACGTTGATCTCTGGTCTCACGTTCATTATTTGATGTCAAGCCCAAATGTTTTCAGTCTACAGCAAAAATAAAGGAATTCGCCTCACTGTTCCAAGACTTTTGGAGGGCACTGTATATCCATAGGCAGCAGTACCTCACATAGAACTCACAGAAATATCTGACATTACCCAAGTAATTAGAAATGTAACCTATGCATTCATAGGTCCATGATAAAGTGCCAAAACGACACAACATACATGACAATAGGAATACACCGGTATCATATGAGACAGACAATTAGCTACTCTGTGTTGTTATTTTGAAATACATATAATATTCTAACATTAGAGGACATCTATAAGGCCAAAGGTTACCTGAAGATGTTTTGTAACATATTGGCAAACATCAACACTACATGTAAATATGAATGGCAGTATCTCATTTTCCTAAACGCAAAGAGCAAAGTTGTTTTTACATATATTTTAATTTACTTTGATATATTTTCTTTCTTTTTTCCCTCTACTATACTCTTATTTAAATGAGAACCCTACAGGAAGTTCTCCTCCTTCTTTGGTTACCTATACAGTACTACCTAAAGTTGACCCACAGGCATAGCAATGAAAAGTTTCATTTCATCTTATTCTTCTTTGAGAAGGAAAGTCGAGGGGGTAACTATGCCCCCTGCTGTTCTGATGAGGAACTGAACCCACACAAAAGAAAACATGCAAGTCGGCAGGGAGGAGGAGAGGAGGAGGAGGAAGGGGGAGGGGTAAATATACATGGACACAGAAGTACAGTAACACAAACAGCAGCATGCAAGCTTTCTGACATTCCATCTCAGGAGGTCTCTTGCAGGTAGACAGAACAGAACAGCTGGTTCTCATTTCCTCAAAAAATCCAAACACAGAAGCCCACCAGGAGCAGAGCTAGGGGCCCACCAGGAGTAGAGCTAGGGGCCCACCAGAAGCAGAGCCAGGGGCCCACCAGGAGCAGAGCTAGGGGCCCACCAGGAGCAGAGCCAGGGGCCCACCAGGAGCAGAGCTAGGGGCCCACCAGGAGCAGAGCTAGGGGCCCACCAGGAGCAGAGCTAGGGGCCCACCAGGAGCAGAGCCAGGGGCCCACCAGGAGCAGAGCCAGGGGCCCACCAGGAGCAGAGCCAGGGGAACGTCTGAGCTGAGCTGCAGTGTTAGCAGGACCACTTAGCCAGCGACCCACAGAACCCTGCTGCATTTTGCCGCAACAAATACACCCTCACTCACTCACTCACTCCCTCTCCCTCCTCTCCCTCTTCCTCCTCTACTCTCCTCTACTTCCTCCCCTCCCTCTCTCTCTCTCTATCTCTCTATCTCTCTTTCTCTCACTCACTCACTCACTCACTCACTCACTCACTCACTCACTCACTCTCTCTCTCTGGTGGAGAAGATCATATTGTACATGACCAGGGAACACACATAGATACATTTAGGGCGTAAATAATTTAAAAGGCCAACTTGCTCCTTCAATCATCTTTGCCCTGTAGCAAGCAACTGTCAAAGTATGACAGATTTCTTTTTTTCTTTTTTTGAGTGAATCAGTTTGTTTTGGAGTGTTTTTCCTTCTCCCACCAAGGTGGAGATTAGATCTGGAACACACAGAACAGAGCAGCACTTCTCCAAGGCGCTCCCGGGAGAAAACACTCAAGCTTAGTTTGTAGTTCAGGCTTGCTGCACTGCTCACACACTGACCACACAGGGCTGAGAAAGAATCAAGGTTTTCTGTAAAAAGTAACATAGATGCAAACACACTTAGAAAAGATACATATAAACACACATGTACTGACAGACAGACACACACATAGAGGGGGTTTAAGATGCACTAAACATAAACAAAAACAGCTTTTCCACAACAAGCGAGCTAGGTACCTCAGCAACAGGAGTTCTGTTCCATGATTGTATTTTAAATGCTGTCCTTGTCTTTTCGTGTGACCCCTGACCTTTCAAAGTGGAGGGGGAACAGGAAGTGGAGATTGTTTTCAGGATGCTGTCTCTTCTCATGAGGAGGTCATGAAATGGTTTCTGCGCCGCTTCTAGAGAGGCTGTAGGACTGTTGTCCTTATTGCTGCCAACTCTAATGATCACCAGACAGCCTCCCAGTCAGCGCCCAGGAGGGAGACGACACACTCAGGCTGCGGCGTCACGCGGCTCCCCGGGACGTTGGCAGGCTGATCGGGACGAGGACATTCTCTGGCCGGGCGCGTGACACCGAAGAGACTTCTGGAGGAAGGTCGCATCACTTCCTGTGTCCCTCTGGCTCTCTCTACTCACCGACAGCTCGGGTTCCACCAGACCTGGGTTCCACCACACCTGGGTTCCACCAGACCTGGGTTCCACCAGGACGGAGATCCTCTGAGCTCCCACAACATTTAAAGGGAAATATGTGCTCATTTTATAACCATTATTCAAGCAACTCCAATGTACTCCCAAAAATATGTCATTTGTCCTTTTGTCATTATTTGACCAAGCACCTGCATGATTATATCAACAAGATTATACGTTTTTTCTTTTTGTGATAAGGTATGATACTGAAGTTGAGGACAAGTTTACTGGACAGTTGTCCCGAGTCCTTAGCTGTCTACAGAGGTGAGCAGATGGGATCAAGTTTACCTGAGACCCTGGTTCATGAGGCCCCAGATGAGGGACAGTTCGTATGCAGCCCCAGGAGAGAAAGAGGCCATTTTCTAGTCTAAAGCTTCACTCACACAGCAAGCTGCATCTAACATCACAAGCACACATCACATCGCTAACATCTGCCCTTTTAGAGGGTTTTCATTTCTTAGAAGATAACTGCTGCACGACCAGGAAGTAAAATAAGACGGAGCCAAACACGTTCTCTCTGGCTGGACGCTAGAGAGGTACGAGGTCGTCAAACAGAAACAACATAGTGAGGGGAGGGCTCCAACCAAGTTTCCACAGCATGACGACAACACAACACATACTCCACAGCAATAAATAGACTCTCATTTGAAATGCACAGGAAGACTATCAGACCATTCTTAACACCAAGAAGCGTCACTACAGTTTCACATGGCCGTTTTGTGTATCTCAAGCTACTAAAGGGAAGATCAACTAGACAAGTGCTTTCCTAGGTTATGAATGTACTACGCACTAATATAATAGATATATATATACGAGACAGTATAAATTAAATAATTGATAGATATGTAGAGAGGAGGGCTACCACACAGTCCCAGGGCAGGGACATATAGTGCCAGCGGCTATAATACGTTACAATTATAAGACTAAGATAGATTAATTAGCAGGCATTCTCTTATCTACGGAGGGAGGAGGAAGGAACAGGAGGGGGAACAGGAAGAGGAAGACGAACAGGAAGAACAGGAAGAGGAGGAAGGAATGGGGAGGAGGAGGAGGAGGAAGAGGAAGGAATGGGAGGAGGAGGAGGAAGGAACAGGAGGAGCAAGCAGAAAAAGGAGAGAGCTGGAAGTTTCCAGTAAACTAAAAGAAACAGCACAGTCTCTACATCTAGAGGGAGATGAAGTTATATAGTATATAGATATCTGTAGATATGGAATGAGTATGTGTTTATAAATGCATATATTTAGATAGATATTTATATGTACTGTCAAATATTGTATCAATACACAGGAAGAAATATCTGTTAGATATTCATCATAAACTCAGTAGATGTTTACAGGCAGTCATGTTATTGGTATTGCCGATGTAATTGCGGATATAAATAGAATATGTCACATGTCCTTCATTATCTTGTTCTGCCTGTTTAGACCCTGGGGGTTCATTATCTCTACACGCAAAAGTAAGACTGCAACAAACAAACACACTGTATGTGTGTGTGTGTATTTCTGTGTGTGTGTGCTGTGTGCATCTCTGTGTGTGTGTATGTCTGTGTGTGTGTAATGTGTGCATGTAATGTGTGTGTATTTCTGTGTGTGTGTGTTTATGTCTGTGTGTGTGTGGGATCAGATGGCTGAGCGGTTAGGGAATTGGGTTATTATCAGAAGGTTGCCGGTTCAATTCCGGCTGTGCCAATGACGTTGTGTCCTTGGGCAAGGCACTTCCCCCTACTTGCCTCGGGGGAATGTCCCTGTACTTGCTGTAAGTCGCTCTGGATAAGAGCGTCTGCTAAATGTGTGTGTGTGTATTTCTGTGTGTGTGTGTGTGTGTGTATTTCTGTGAGTGGTGTATGTGTGTCTCCACAGAGTGTCTATGTGCAGTCTGATCTGAGTCATGTGCTGACATGGACACATTTTTCTCTCTGAATCCTGATTCCTGGATACAGTTGTTAGGGATGGAGAGATATAGAGAGGAGAGGAGAAGGGGAGGAGAGATAAAGAGATAGAGAAGCAGAAGAAGAGAGGAGGTTTCTAAGCAGATGTTGTCTTGTCCGTGTTAAAGAGTCAAGAAGACAGGACGGAGAAGGGACAGGGCGATGAGCAGCTGTTTCCCCCAGGGCACCACCATGTCGCCCCCCCAGCCTGTGCCCCCCCACCATGTCGCCCCCAGGGCCCCCACCCTGCTGGGGGTCCTACTGGTAGGAAGAGCCCAGCTGGAAGTCCTTGGGGGGCAGTTTGAGGCCCAGAGAGTTGGTGCCCAGAGGATCCATCATGTTCCTGTATCTTTCCCCACGATGCTTCATCAGGAACGGGCCCCAGTCTGGCTGGGGGGAACATACCAGCCTGAGACGCTACACACACACACACACACACACACACACACACACACGGTTCAAAATGGAACGGAATAGAATAGGACTTAAAGTAAAGAATAAAACCAAATGCTATATGGAAAGTGATTGATAGGTCAGACAGATGGTTAGTGTATGAGCATGCACAAACGTGTGTATGCACACCTCCATGAAGCTCCCCTGAGCCAGGTACATCTTGATGAGGAACATGATGGGGATCCAAATGATGGAGCACGTGACCATGAGCCAGCCCATCACCATGGACCAGGTGGGGTAAGTGTACTGCTCATATGTCATCACCTGCCACTGGTAGAGACTCAGACCCAGGATGCCCTGCAGGGAAACACACAGCCTGTCACTAGTAACAGCTACAGGTACAGGTACAGCTACAGCTACAGCTACAGCTACAGCTACAGCTACAGCTACAGCTACAGCTACAGCTACAGCTACAGCTACAGCTACAGGTACAGGTACAGGTACAGGTACCGCTACAGGTACGGCTACGGCTACGGCTACAGGTACAGGTACAGGTACAGGTACAGGTACAGGTACAGGTACAGGTACAGGTACAGGTACATGTAACACATACAGCTAACTTGTACATGTACCAGACACATACGGTACAATTGAATTATTTGCTTCTGCGTTACATGACTTACGTGTCATATCTAAACCTATGATTAAAAACAAATATATACTAATAAATATATATTAATCCTGCTTCAAGTGCACACGTGTCTCAGATGATTAGATAATCCACACGACGCGTCACAACGTAGCCTGAGAGAAGGCACATAAACCTCTACCTTGCTGTTTCATTCATTTTTCAAACTGCTTGTAAGATAATGTGCATCAAGAAAGGAAATCAGTTTTTACTGCAAACAGGGAAAAGCTGTTTTACTTTTGTTACATTCTTTTGGTAAACACTTACTGTTGCAAATTAATGCTAGTCCTTGAATCTGAAAAGGGAATTGTGTGTTTGTGTATGTATGTGTGTGTACGTGTGTCTATGATACGTATGTGTATGTGTATACGTGTGTGTGTGTATATATATGTGTCTGTGTGTGTGTGTACGTGCGTGTGTACGTACGGTCAGGATGGTTGGAGTCACAAATGCCCAGCAGACCCTCCAGAAGCGGCTGGGCTGGAAGCCGATCATCATCTCTATATCCTCACAGAACCTCTGGAGGCCTGGAGGGGAGGGGAGGGGAGGGGAGAGGGGAGGAGTAGAGGAGGAAGGGAAGGAGGGAGGGAGGGAGGGAGGGAGGGAGGGAGGGAGGGAGGGAGGGAGGGAGGGAGGGAGGGAGGGAGGGAAGGGAATGGAGAGGAGAAGGAGAAGGAGAAGGAGAGGAGGAGAGGAGAGGAGAGGAGAGGAGAGGAGAGGAGAGGAGAGGAGAGGAGAGGAGAGGAGAGGAGAGGAGAGGAGAGGAGAGGAGAGGAGAGGAGAGGAGAGGAGAGGAGGGAAAGAGGGAGAGAAAGATAGAGAGGAGAGGAGAGGAGGGAAAGAGGGAGAGAAAGATAGAGAGGAGAGGAGGGAGAGAAACAGTAGAGGAGGGAGAGGGAGAGAGAGAGAAAGAGGTAGAGGAGAGGGAGGTTAGGACTAGTCTCTACAAGGGAATCGTAGCAGAGAAGTCTCATACTGAGTGACCCAGATATACAGAGGCTTCAACAGAAGGCACCAAACAGCCCGCTATATAGGACATCCTCCTCTCCTCTTTTGTGCAAGTGTCCGCATATGTCTCGTGGCGCGTGTGTATGTGTGTTACGGTCCAGCAAGGACAGAACTGCATCATCAACAGGGCTGCAGTTTCTCTACAATCCAGTCTGACAAAAAACGCTGGGCGGCATGAATTATGAGTCGCACAATTATTCCAATGCGACATCTCTGCTGAAGCTGTCCAACTCTCTGGAGACTTTCTGGAAACCGGCTCACAGATGTGGAGACAGAGACATCTAGTGGTGATAAGTGGAAGTTCAGAGCTCATTATGAGGTTTACACCTGCTTTGTACCCCAGCAAGGTAGACAAATCACACTAAGGGACTAATAAGTGCAGCAGAAGATCAAGGATCAGACTGCATGGTTCTACCAGTATTTTGGTGCTCAGAGTCAAGGAACAGTCTGTATTCACCAGACAGAGTGTAAAGTAACATCTTAGCTAGCAGACACAGTGTAAAGTAACAGCTTAGCTAGCAGACACAGTGTAACGTAACAGCTTAGCTAGCAGGCAGGGTGTAGCAGGAACATATTAGCTAGCAGGTAGGGTGTAGCAGGAACATATTAGCTAGCAGGTAGGGAGTAGCAGGAACATGTCAGAAGATTTTCTCACCATACAGGTAGGAGATTCCCAGGAGCTCGAAGATGGCGATGATGACCAGGGAGTAGGAGGCTGCATACGTGTCCACCAACTGGAGCATGTACATCCCACTCTGTTACACACACACACATGCACGCACACACACACACACAAGCACACACACACACACACAGGATGAGATAACAGAAATGTTGGTAGATGTCTTGGTAGTCAGACAGTTTAATCTGGCCCCTGAAGGCCTCAAAACTGGAAGGGAGGGAGGTAGGGTTCACCTCTGTAATCATAGGGAACCCCAGGAAGAAGAAGATGGCGCAGCAGACCAAGGTGAACACAGGTTTGTGCTTCCTCAGGTACTTAGGAAACTCATCTGAGACTGACGTCACGATGGTCTCTATGGTAGCAAACTGGAGGAGGGGGAGGAAAGCCATAGTTAATGACAGTGAGTAAAGAAACATGAGTTCATTAAAACACCAGGGAAAGAGGGAAGGTGCTGTGTCCAGGCAGAGGATGCAGGCATGGAGCCATCTACCACTTCCTGCTACGCTGTGTCCTCTTCAGCACCCCAAACTCTTTTCCTGTCAACATCCTAAACCTCTAAACGCTGCACTGGAGCAGCTAGCTCCCTGACCACACTCCCAGAGACTTTAGCTAGTCTCAGCTGTGTGAACTCTCACACACAGACTCCTCCACTGCTCTCAAAATATCATCCCATTTATCAAATTACAGGTGGGTATCATTAAAATAAATTGGTGGTATTTGTGGTCATTTAGGTTTAATTATCTTAATTAAGGGAAGTAAGAATAGAGAATGCCTCTTGATGACAGACCAGAACGGTCATTTCCATGGCGATAACACAGTATGACATCATGAGGCAGGGAGCCAGCGGGCACATGACCGGCCAACTCACCAATTAGACCCTTAGCTCCCCACTGAGACTGTGGAGAAGAGAGGAGTCTCTCTCTTCTTCTCTCTCTCTCTTCTTCTCTCTCTCTCTTTCTCTCTCTCCATCCCCTCTTTTCTGTTGCTCCCTCTCTTCCTTCCTCCTTGATCTCCCTTCTACATCAGTTTTTTCTATCTTCCTTTTCTCCCTCCCTTCCTCCTCCTTTCTCATTATGTCTCCCCATGTATCAGTCCCAGTAAGGGGGCAGTCACAGACAGTGAGGGGGCAGTCACAGACAGTGAGGGGGCAGTCACAGACAGTGAGGGGGCAGTCACAGACAGTGAGGGGGCAGTCACAGACAGTGAGGGGGCAGTAAGGGGGCAGTGTGGGGGCAGTGTGGGGGCAGTGTGGGGGCAGTAAGGGGTCAGTAAGGGGGCAGTGTTGGGGCAGTGTGGGGGCAGTGTGGGGGCAGTCCCATTGTGGGTTTAGCAGCTGAGTATTAATAAAGAGACGAACAGTTCATCCCCAGTTCATCCCCACAACACAGCCTCATCTCACTAAACCCTGGAACTCCACTGAACACTCAGACTGTGTGGGAAACCTCCTGGCTCATCCATGCCTCCATCTTGAACTAACATGGACTTACATGCACATACTTTTTTTCATTTCAAGTGGTTAGGACATGCAAAGTTTCCGCCGTGCAACAAGGTCATGTCTTATACACACACAAACACACGGGGTGATTGTTACCATGGTATCCAGGCCCAGCGTCAGCAGCATGAGGAAGAAGATGATCGCCCAGAACGGAGAGAGAGGCAGTCTGGTCAGCGCCTCCGGATACACCACGAATGCTATGCCAGGACCTGAGACACACACACACACTTCAGTAGTACTTGTGCTGAGTCCTCTGTGACAGGTGTACTGAGCATGTGCAGAAGGTGTACTGAGCATGTGTAGAAGGTGTACTGAGCATGTGCAGAAGGTGTACTGCATGTGCAGAAGGTGTACTGAGCATGTGCAGAAGGTGTACTGAGCATGTGCAGAAGGTGTACTGCATGTGCAGAAGGTGTACTGAGCATGTGCAGAAGGTGTACTGAGCATGTGCAGAAGGTGTACTGAGCATGTGCAGAAGGTGTACTGCATGTGCAGAAGGTGTACTGAGCATGTGCAGAAGGTGTACTGAGCATGTGCAGAAGGTGTACTGAGCATGTGCAGAAGGTGTACTGAGCATGTGCAGAAGGTGTACTGAGCATGTGCAGAAGGTTAACTGAGCATGTGCAGAAGGTGTACTGCATGTGCAGGAGGCTCACCTTCATCTGCAACCTTCTCGATAGGGACCTTGAGCTCATGGGCCATGAAGCCGATCACTGAGAAGATGACGAAACCAGCAAAGATGCTGGTGGCACTGTTAGTGCACGTCACTATGATGGTGTCTCTGAGGAGAGAGGGGCGAGAGAGGGCCACTGTTAGTGCACGTCACTATGATGGTGTCTCTGAGGAGAGAGGGGCGAGAGAGGGCCACTGTTAGTGCACGTCACTATGATGGTGTCTCTGAGGAGAGAGGGGCGAGAGAGGGCCACTGTTAGTGCACGTCACTATGATGGTGTCTCTGAGGCGAGAGGGGCGAGAGAGGGGCACTGTTAGTGCACATCACTATGATGGTGTCTCTGAGGAGAGAGGGGCCTTCAGTGGCAATATTATAGGTAGACTTTACATTAAGGTTGCAATAAGAGAAACAGTGCCTCCTAGTGGTGAACTGGAGTGCTGCCTTTCTATTTATGCATCACCCATGCGTCCGTGGCAGCGTACCTGTAGCAGTTGTTGTGGAACTTGTTGTAGGAGGACAGAGTGATGAGGCCCCCCCAGGCCGCAGACAGAGAGAAGAAGATCTGTGTGGCAGCATCCTTCCACACCTGACACACACACACACACACAGGAAGATAGACGGAAAGAGAAAGGTAAAGAAAAAGAGGGAGAGACGAAAACAGAGGGAGAGAGAGAGAGAGAGAGAGAGAGAGAGAGAGAGAGAGAGAGAGAGAGAGAGAGGGAGGGAGGGAGGGAGGGAGGGAGGGAGGGAGGGAGGGAGGGAGGGAGGGAGGGAGGGAGGGAGGGAGGGAGGGAGGGAGGGAGGGAGGGAGGGATGGAGAGTAACAGTAGACACAGGAACACAGAGAGGGAGAGAGGGAGAGTAACAGCAGACACATGAACACAGAGAGGGAGAGAGGGAGAGTAACAGCAGACACAGGAACAGAGAGAGGGAGAGTAACAGCAGACACAGGAACAGAGAGAGGGAGAGATGGAGAGTAACAGCAGACACAGGAACAGAGAGAGGGAGAGTAACAGCAGACACAGGAACAGAGAGAGGGAGAGAGGGAGAGTAACAGCAGACACAGGAACAGAGAGAGGGAGAGTAACAGCAGACACAGGAACAGAGAGAGGGAGAGATGGAGAGTAACAGCAGACACAGGAACAGAGAGAGGGAGAGAGGGAGAGTAACAGCAGACACAGGAACAGAGAGAGGGAGAGAGGGAGAGTAACAGCAGACACAGGAACAGAGAGAGGTACCTTAGCATCATTGAGCTTCTCCCACTTGGGGGTGATGAAGTACAGGATTCCATCCCCAGCCCCTGGGAGGGTGATGCCCCGAAACAGCAGGATGACCAGCACCACGTAGGGGAACGTAGCGGTGAAATACACAACCTGAGGAGGGGGGGAGGAGGAGAGGAGAGGAGAGTTCAAGTCTTTTATTTGTCAGATGCACAGAACAACACAAGGTTAGACTGGGCACTGAAATTCTTAAGACAAGACAACGCAAGCACCTGGCATAACATAACATATAAGTACACGGAACAAATGTACATCTATGCTGAGCTTAGATAAGTGAACTTCCTAAATATACAGATAGCAATAAGAGAGGAGAGGAGAGGAGAGGAGAGGAGAGGAGAGGAGAGGAGAGGAGAGGAGAGGAGAGGAGAGGAGAGGAGAGGAGAGGAGAGGAGAGGAGAGGAGAGGAGAGGAGAGGAGAGGAGAGGAGAGGAGAGGAGAGGAGGAATGAAAAGAGGACAGAGAAAAGAGAGATCACTTTAACTCAACTCTTAATTCATAACTTTAACTACAGATAACTTAACTCTTAACCCATAACTTCTCCAGCTATTTACAAACTACAGCAAACTGCATTATAACACATATCCACTAGAGAGCAGCATTGTACTGGTAAAATCACCTTAGCCCGACTCGGTCCTAGTGGACTGGAAACTAGACAAAGGCCCAGGAATGAGACCTAAGCCGAATCCCAATACTTGTCCTTCCCCTACCCATTAGTTTACCCTTACCTCTACCCTTTACCCCTACCTACCCCTTACCCCTTAGTTTACCCTTTGGGATTTGGCCTTACTTTCCCTGATGACTTGATTCCTTTGGCCAGGGAGAGGTAGACTATGATCCAGGCAAGACAGAGGCAGCCAGCCAGGGGCCAGCGGATGTCTCCTGGGTACTCGATCCCCTTAGAGATGTGCAACACGTTGTACCTGGGAGAGGGAAGGGCGTTACAGCCAAGTAGACTAACACTCGTACTGCAGAACCACTGCAGTTTCATTTCTAAATATGATATGATGTGTTTACACTGTGTCTGGTAGCTAAGATGTTACTTTACACTGTGTCTGGTAGCTGAGATGTTACTTTACACTGTGTCTGGTAGCTAAGATGTTACTTTACACTGTGTCTGGTAGCTGAGATGGTACTTTACATTGTGTCTGGTAAATACAGACCCTTCCATAACTCTGATCACCAAATTAAAGTGAAAACTTCTGATCCTTAACCTTCTGCTGTATTTTCTACACCTGGATGTCGCTAACCCTAACCCTAACCCTTTGGAAGAATCTGCTGAATAAATAAAAGAGTTCAACCGTCAGACGTGTTGGCTCACTTGAAGTACTCCTCACTGGGGCTGACGTAAGTCTTATTCAGGTCGGTGGTCATGTTTGCCATCCTGGTGAGGTTGCCCATGACATTGGCAGACAGACAGAATGAGCTGTTCTTTATCGACGTCATGTTTCTGTCCCGGAGGATACACGTGTCTGTCACAACCACAAAGCAACACGGTCAGCCAGAGACACACACACACAGGCCTAACCAGACAGACAGACACACACACATACACACGCAGGCTTTACTAGACAGATACAGCACACACACACAGGATATACACACACAACTCTTACAAGATAAGATACAACATTCAGTATAGCAGACACAGAGCAACAATAGGAACCAGATAGATACAGTTAGAGGCACACACACCCTAATACTTACTCAGACTTCTTGTTAAAAAAGCAGCTCATTTAGCTTTATTTGATCTGGAATCTATTAGTGTATTTTTTTTTTTACACTAGTTTTATATACTTGACCTGAAAAAAAACCCATAATCGCTCATTTAGAAAATAATAAATTAAAACTGTCACCATTCCTCCAACAAAAGGATTGTGTGGCATATTTTCTCAACATGTTTTGGGGTCACCTTTCTCTCTCATTGGACCGTTTTATCAGCTTAATGTTTAAGTCACATAAATTACAAATAAACCTGTTGCGCTTGTGCCGTGGGTGACTTCGGACAGAACTCGAAGTTGCACATTTGAAATCTATGTCGAATTGTTACTGAGTATATTTTAGATTACGATAAGGAGGTTAGACAATTGTGTACAGCATTGTGTACAGTAAAGGTGTCATACCCAGGTGAACCAGTGGAGGGCGGTGTGGCGCGCACTGCGGCACTGCAGCAACCATACAGTAAATTTGTCAAGCAAGCACTTTTTGTGCTGAATTCACACAAACGCAAAAAGCCAATATTCATTTTATTCTTATCAAATTTCAATATTTTTCGATGCAGTTTGGTGTGAAATATTCCTATCTTATTAACGTACATTTTGCCATCACAAACAGCGGTTTTTCTCCCTTGTGTTTCCCATTTTAACTAATGCAGGTCAAGTTATTTGGCCAGTATGGAAGCAAAAATAGACAATATTCTTATTATTGCATCATTTGGGATTCATAAATATCACTTAACAACACGCTTTTGTTGTAATTAACAAACGAATTGTCTTACGTTTTTTAAACAGCATACATCGTCAAATTTATATTTTACACATTATAATAACAGTATTTTGTTAGTGTTCAGTCTCAGAAAGCAAAATTCCTAAACACAAAACATCAAAACACTACAGACAGACTCAAATTATGTACAAGAAGGTATACAGTTGTACATATTCTCTGTTTCTACACCGCAGAGCTTGCAACAACTCCTGGAAAGACACTTAGTTGAGATTCGCGTTGCGCATTGCGCATTGTGTGTGAGTGTGTGTGTGTGTGTGTTAGAGAGACTCTTACCCAAGAGGAGCATGTCTTTATCCTTACAGTCCAGTGTGTTCCACCCATTCCTGCAGTGGGCCCATGGCAGTGAGCCCTTCAACGAAGCGAACAGGTAGTACAGTGTCCAGCACATTATAATATTATAGTATATGGCTATCAAGACAGATATTATCAACATGGCAATCCCGCAACCTAAAATAAATAAATGAGACGAAATATATAAATTACTCTTAAGCAGGCAGATGAGCTTGATCAAAAGTCATGAAATCAGAAGAACCATTTTCTTTGTATCGTTATTTTTACTCAGAAGTTTGTAAACCTATAGGCCCATGCATCTCAACCGACTGAGCGCAGTTTACCTTGAAGGGCCGGAATGGCCTTCCATACGGACACGGGGCCCTGGCTGGCAAACTGGCCCAGGGACACCTCCAGGAAAAATATCGGGATGCCCGCCAGTCCCAACATTATCAGGTAAGGTATCAGAAAAGCACCTACAAGAAAATGATAGAGTAATATCTTCAAACTTGCACACATGATAACCGTTGACAATAACATTGATCCATTCAATTTATTCATTAAACATTTAAATTGCAATAACAACTTAATTGAAAGTATCAACAACAAAAAATTGCACTTATTTGGATTACTTTATGACCATGAAAACGAAAAGAAAAGCCTACTGTTAGCTATGACAGTCTCTCTACTTTACATTTCATATACTAGATATGAAAGAGGCCTATTAAAGACTATAGACTAATAATAATAGTGGCAGTTGTTTACTATGTAAATTGTTTTATTATTATGAATCATGTAACCTATACTGCTGTTTTAATGTGACTAATATTTTGCATAATGGCTGTCGCTTCTAGTTTACAACCAACACAGGCTACGAAAATTATTTTAATCAAACGAAACATTCTTCTCCTTTTTATCTGTCAATCATTTAAACCTAAGGGAAGTGGGACGTCAAAAAATATATATATCTAAAACGCTGTTGAAAAAAATCTGGAGTGTTTTAATTGCACATCAGGCAGCCGTATTCTCTTTTTCGTTTGCCAAAGTGATTCAAAGGTTACTGCTATCAACCATGTGGCGGGAACTGCGGTTTTCGTCCCCGACCTGGACGCATGATCTTACCTCCACCATTTTGAAAGGCCAGATAGGGAAACCGCCACACGTTGCCAAGCCCCACGGCATAGCCCACCATGGACAGGATGAAGTCCATTTTATTGGTCCAGTTTCCTCTGGCTTTGTTCTCGTCTCCCCCCTCTTCATCATCATCATCATCCTGTTGATTAAGTGTGGTGAGGACGCCTCACCCGCAACATGTACATGTACATTTTTCGTTGAATTCGTTTCCCCAAATTGGGGTTCAGATAACCACCTAATAAGAAACACCTTAAGGACCAGAAACACATTAAGAACCACGAAACACCTTAAGAACCAGCTCAAAGAACAGGGGCGCAAGGGGCTGCTCCATTTCCTGTAAATACAGTTTCATAAATAGCCTGGAGCTATTCATATTATTTGCCTCTGCTAATTCATATTTTCTTGCTTGTGTTTCCCTCAAAACAAGGGGGGGGGGCAAGTCTAGCTTATCAATGGAACACACCGTGCAGGCGCGCGCGGGAGGGAAAGGAATACCCCGCGGGGATTGGAACAATGGGCACAATCCGCAACCTTATGTAACACATCACGAACGCTGTCACGGACATCCACAACCAATCCCGAGAGCATGACGTGGGGGTTGGGTTATACCTAACCCGGGCACGGTTATAGCGCGGGGATGCCAGTACACCAAATCAGGTTTCAGGATACACGTCTATTGTAATTAATGTAACGCTGCTGGATGTCAGCACGTGATTACAACGCTTACGGGACAGCTTGAGTCCATGTATCCGTGTTATTACCCCAACTCCTAATGAACAGGCGAACACGACCCAATAATGTAAGAGAATGTTTCCTTCTCTGGTTTGATCCTGCAGGATTAAACCACGGGGAATTAAGCCTATCATCCTTTTTTGTTTACTTAAATAATGAGCAAACATTTGTAACCATCAGTAATCCATTGCCTAACCCACGCACAGTTCATTCTTTCAGATATAATCAAAACCTCGAGCTAGATAATAGCCTCTCTCAAATCACCGAGCAGAAGTCTTCACGCGAGAGATAGGGGTGTAACTCCCCTCCCGGGATCTTAATTACAACCTTCCCGCCGCATGTCATCCAGCTCTGCCTCCTTATCGGTAAAAACCACTGGCACACACCCCGCTTCACCTAACGCGTTCCTAAAGCCCGTCTATATAGTCGACGCATGAACAGCCTTTAATCGTAACATACACTAACCTTTATTTTGTCAATTTTTTACAATTTCTTTGCGCCCACTTACCGCCGTCATGGTCCCAGGCTGAACCGAGGTGTTGCCGTCTATGCCCAGTATGATGGTGGTTTGGCTCATCCTCGTCCAGGTGCCCGAGGCGTTGTTCTGCTCCGCGGTGGCCCTAAACGGGTCTCCGTACTGGACAGACATCCCCCGGCCCTGAACGGCACCGGGGACCCCTGTCTGGGCCGCCGCCGAGCCAGCGGAATCCTTTCGGAAGGCCGAGTTCGCAGCCACGGCTCCCGGTATCGCCGGGGCGGTGTTTTTAAACGTCCCATAAACTTTATTGGCTTCCGGTTCTCCTGGTTTATTTTCCGAGGGACAAAAAGTTTTGCACTCGTTGTTTGGAGGCGGCTGGGGAGCCGGGTGCCCGAACGGAGCGGCCGGTTGGCTTGGAACATTTTCCGGTTTATTTGCGGTAACTCCCACTCCTGCCTCCGGCTGCTGCGACGGGTGGAAACCGGTAGGAGCGTTAACCGGCTGCTTGGACATGTCGGATAAATCCTGGAATACCAAATCCAAAGATTAGGCACAAACAGAAAATTCAATACAAAGGCTAAATTGGGCAGGTATAAAATTCAGCCTTAAAAACTACAAAGCTTAGGTTAGGAAATTATTATAGATTTAATTTATTAAGGTCCATCATTTGAACAAAGCACCGCGCACTGAGATGTAGGATTCTATAGGGTTTCGTGTTGCGTGTTGTGGCTTCGCTGCTCTGGGTTTCAGCTCGCGCTCTGCGGGGGTTTGTTAGCCCGGCCGCCGTTACTGCGAAAATCTTTAATTTTACGCCCCATTTCCCCCATGTCATTCAGACCCACACAACCACTGGTTTTATAGGCAATAGACAAGCTGCTGGGTTCTTGGAAGCTCCCGTCTCCCCGGCAGGCATGCACGATCACCGCCCTCACAGCACTGAGAAGACTGGCCAAACGGAAGCATAAATGATCTCTTGTTCTGTTTATTATTTTGCAGGGAGGGGGGATAAATCGTGTGATTATAACAGGAAAAACACAACATATCTCAATGAGGTAACGGGATAAAACTAGAAAATATTCTGTTTTGTATTCTATGGTTAGTTGGCTAGGTCACAACATGGGAAATGTTTATTAATCTCTTTTTTTAAGATAAACGTCCCCAAATCCATTACAAGCAAGAAAACTAGTACAGATTAAATTAAACACACCGACGAATTTCCCTGCAGAGATTTTTTAACCGACTGCACAGAAAACTATAGACCGGGTGTGTGAGGGAGAAGACCCGAAAAAGTTTCCGTGTGCCGAGCAGCACGTGCAGCAGCATTTCAGCACCACGGAAAGCACGCGCCGCGGTCAAGGCATTTTCCTCTGGAGTTAAACTGTTCTCTTTGTCTTTAATAAGTATCAGTAAGTGGCCTTTACATAAGAGAACAAGTTGAATAAACAAAGTAACAACTGTTCCATGAAAATTGAAAAAAGTAAACCCTTACCATTAGTGTGGAGGCGGAGGATGTGCTGAAAGGCTGAAAATCAGCGGTAATGAAGAAGGGACCGAGAGAGAGACTGGATTTAGCTGCGCTTAGAGCAAAGCTTTGTATACCTCCGTGGGAAAGATTGGGTTTGCGTCAGTGCGGACCAAGGTGCCCTTCGCTTGACATTTTCTTGATAATAGGAGTTTGATAAATCATTGGCCTTGGATTCTGATTTTTAAAGGAGTACTGCGCGAAGACGTGGGCGCGTGCGCTGTTGTCACGCACATTCCGTTTGTACGCGCGTGTCTGGACTGACTCATTCGCCGCTGATTAATACACTTGTCTCGAGGGGATGTATACTCACGCGCACAACTCGTTCGTGCGGGATTTGCAGGTACATGTTTTTGGAAGGTGCATGCAGCACGCGAAGAAACATACAATTTGGGCATGCTATAAGTAGGCTATGTTTAGAAAGGATGGTCTTGATAGCCTATTTCGTTGGACAGAACGTTCGTGTAGTAATTTATTTACATGAACCATTTATTAATTTTACTTCATGCACTTTAATCACTGTATTTAATAAAAAATTAAAAGGGATACAAATAAGATACGCCGCGTTACACAATAACACATTTTGAACGTGTTTTATTGTCTTAGTTTGGCCACAATAACGTAAATTCGTCCGCTAAACCTTTAATAGGCCTACATCAATACATCAGTATTAACCCTTTGAATTTGTACATATTTTTGCCGTTTCAGACAACCATAAGTTATTGCTTAGTAAGGCCTGGTGAAATAAACGCATAAACTATATAAAGGCTTCACACTTGAATGAATTTACGCACAAGTACGTTCCCTCCTGCGTCACCAAAACGAGCATTGATCAAGTAAAAAAATATATAAGAAAAAGAAAAAAAGGAAAGTGGGCGAGGTCTTCACAAAACGACTGAAGTTACTCATTTGTTTAAGTCTTACGCAAGAAGGGGGTGGCCTTTTCTAACGCACGTGCACATGGGGAATGAGGACCCAGCATCCGCGGACTGGAAACGGTGAAGTTACAGAATAGCCCTCGTGACAAAAATAGATCACCCTAAAATACTGCAATGCGCATGACACCCTTCTTTTTGCTCCAAAAATGGGGACCTCGACCAGATAATTAGTCATTTTAAGCTCAGACCTAAAATATCCCTTCTGTACAAAAATGTAGCACTTTTCAACCAAGTTGCTCTTAGAACCGGTCCACCGTACACCCGCAGTGCTTTGAAACGAGTTTCTGTCAAGTCAAGCCCTCACGCCTGTGTTTCAAGGCCTGCGCGCGATAATCACCTGGCGTGCAAGCTGAGCTCGAGCCGCTCGTAAATCTGCGGCAACTCTAGATAAGGGCCTCGCGCGGCTGAATTAGCTGCCTTCTCAGGGTTTAATTACTTTGTCAACAGAGAATAATTGTAATTGATTTCTGCTCCTCTTCCCTTGTCCGCTCTAACACTCTCCTCCTCGCAACACGGGAGGGGAGAGAAGAGACAGCTCGCGGTGCAGAGGCGCCTGATCCTGGCCTAGCTGGACACATTCTGATCCACAAATACACAAAACGGACAATTTTATTTAACAATTTGAACAATATTGTTTATCACAATTAAACAAAATGATCGCTTAAATTATTCATAGTGCATGATCCAACATTACGATCATTTGCGGGATTTAAGTATAAAGGTTTTTATATTCCGAATTAGTTCAACTGATTCGCTCCTTAAAGTAGCGTAAAATCAATCATGAAGTCATTAAGAAACGCAAGTATTCCCCGACAAAACCTAGACTATATATACCTTTTCTTCACGACCGTCCTAGATGATCCTCGTTAATTACACGAGAGCATAGAAGTCCCATTTCCCTCCACGCTGTCCGTGTTTGAGGCGGGAGACGAGAGGTCAGTTCAGAAAGTTCCGGTGAACACCGTTGTTCACAGCCTTAAGCCCTTCGAAAGACCAGTTGCAGTTTTTTTTATTCGTGTTTTCCTTGCGGCAGTGATCTCATCATATACGTTATTGCGTCTGAAAATCAACGCCTTAAATGCAAAACACTAAAATGATGACGACAAACTCCTTACAGCAAGACACAAGAAAACCTACAGGCCTTGCAGTGAAAAAGAGCTTTATTAAGCAAAAACTAAATCAAACATCCTGAACCAGCTCATCAGAAAGTCTCAGACTTTAGCTTCATGTGCTGAGGGGACTGAAGCAGCACTGTCACCAGCACTGTACTCTGTGGCTGCACAGTGGAGGAACAGGAGGGCTGGTCTGGCTCGTGTCTAAGGGACTGCTATTCGTCTGAGTTGTAACAGCAGAGATGGAAAACAGTAATTTAACAAAAGGACACATCGGAAAACCATTACAAAGAGTGCACCTTAAAACCACTTAAAATAACACAAAATCCAATGGGACTAGATGCAGGTATATTAAGCTGCACATAACTGTCAGAATTCAAGAGCAGAAACTATACGTGGAAAATACACGACCTAGATTTAACTGAAAGTTTGTCTGTCTTCCTATTGGTACTAAAACACAGCCTCTGTTCATGTCAGTTGTACTTTGGCCACGTGTCATCAGGTACAGTATGACAACTCATGCAGGTGTGTATTACAATCTCCACCAGGAAACGTTCTCTCTCTGCTGTAAACAAATGTGTTCCAGCGAGCTACTGCAGGCTGTATGTCTGCTTCCTATCCCGGAGTTCAAAGGTCACTAGCAGGGAGCGAGGGTCCTTCCTGTTTTTGCGAACTGTGACCTTCCCCCGAAGCTCCTCCCCTTTCGAGACAGAAACAGGAAGTGAGATTCGAGGAGTTACTTGATTCACACACACACACACACACACTTAATCTTTATGGTACCAGGATGAAAATGTGTTTTTATATGTTGTGTTTTGCTTTTTGGTAAAAACAGTTTATTTAGTAAAAGTGGCATCTTCATCATCTTTCTGTCTTAAAACAGTCAGGGAACCATAAGGGATAATCCCTTACGGTGCGTGTCCACTACAGCGGAGCGGGCGGCGCGTCAACGCCCGGTTTCATTGAAAATGGATTGGAGGCCGACGCTCGGCTCCGCTGTAGTGGACACACACCGTTACTGCAGAGAGAAGAGTGTGTGTGTGTGTGTGTGTGTGTGTGTACATGTGTATACGTTTGTGTGCGTACGTGTGTGTGCGTTTGCTGATGGAATACTGTGAAGCAAACCGAGGTGACACTGAGTTGTGTAGGTGCTTTGATGCATGTTTATGAGAGAGCAGGTGTGTGTGTGTGTGTGTGTGTGTGTGTGTGTGTGCAGGGAGGACACAGCAGAACAGATGGAGGATCTTGTGGCGTCTACAGTAGGACTTCACATTGCGCAGGCCGACACTGAAGGCCAGGAGGGCTGCTGATGATTACGACGCATAATCACTCTTGATTAACTTCACGTTTGACTGCCGGGGGTAAATGAATGTTTACCCAATCGGCAAACAAGCGCCCCCCCTTCACTCCCTCCCCTGCCTGGCGGTGTTCCTTTTAGACGGAGGTGAGAGGAGGAGGGAAGGAGGTGAGGAGAGAGGAAGAGCTGAGGAGGGGAGGAGGTGAGGAGAGGAGGTGAGAAGAGCTGAAGAGAGGAGAGGAGGTGAGGAGGTGAGAGGAGGAGCTGAGGAGAGGAGGGAAGGAGGTGAGGAGAGAGGAAGAGCTGAGGAGGTGAGGGGAGGAGGTGAGGGGAGGAGGTGAGAGGAGGTGGTGAGAGGAGGAGGTGAGGAGGTGAGAGGAGCTGAGGAGAGGACAGAGGAAGAGCTGAGGAGGTGAGGAGAGGAGGTGAGGGAAGGAAGTGAGGGGAGGATGTGAGGGTAGGGGGTGAGGGGAGGAGGTGAGGGGAGGAGGTGAGGGGAGGAGGTGAGGGAAGGAGGTGAGGGGAGGAGGTGAGGAGGAGGTTAGGGAAGGAGGTGAGGGGAGGAGGTGAGAGGAGGAGGTGAGAGGAGGAGAGGAGGGAAGGAGGTTTTCACTGCCATCACGTTGCCTACGCCTATGGAGTTGCCATGGAGCTGTTACTCCATTACAGATCAGAACGGAGGAACTGAGGGTTTAACTAGAGGGGAGTGTGTGTATGAGTGTGTGTGTGTGTGTGTGTATGCTTGTCTACATGTATATTCTGTGCATGTGTGGGTGTGGTATGTGTGTAGGTGTAGGTGTGACTAAATGTAAATGTGTGTGTGTGGGTGTTTGTATGAGTGTGGGTGTGTGTATGAGTGTGTGTATGTATGAGTGTGTGTGTGAGTGTGTATGAGTGTGTGTGGCACAACTGGCACTTTGCTGCGGAGCTGCACTGAAAGACAAAGGCCTGACCAGGGGAGAGCCTCACTGCAGTCACCATCACAGCCACACCCCCTCCCGCCCAGCCCAGCCCTCCCCACTTCTCTCTCTTCCCTCCATCTCCCCCTCCTCTCTCTGTGTAGAGGCAGCGAGAAAAGGAAGACAGAGGTAGGAGAGAGAGAGAGAGAGAGAGAGAGAGAGAGGGAGAGAAACAGAGAGAGGACTGTCAGTGAGAGAACAAGAGGAGGACTCAGAGGCAGGAACAAACAGTATAGAAGAACGAGAGGCGAAACTTTTTGGTAACAACCACTAGGTTGCAATCCATTGTTATGTCTACAAAATTATTTTCGATATAGTATAAGCTTAGCTAGCTTGCAAATACTGAGGATAGCCTACCGAAGTTGAGTTAGCCAATGTTGATGGTAGCTAATGTTAGTTTGCTAGCTGTAGGCTATATAACATTTCACTGGGTCTAGCAGCGCTGCTTGATTTACTAAAATTATTATGAAATGTTATGTTCTACTAGCCGTTTTACTACTTTAGCAAGTCACAGTAATTCCCATCCCTGATAGTATAGCAGACGACACAGTAAATAATTCCTCTTTCAAGTAATAAGCCCCCGTTGAAGTGTTGAGCATTAAATTAGCTGCACGTTCTGTAGAGATCTTGGGACAAAGCCACTTTTTTGTGTTTTGCTAATGCAGAATTCAGTCAAATAAAATTGGTAAAAGAGACGTAACGAGTGGCACATAACGTGAAGTAACATGGCATTTTATTGAACATCTTAGGCAGTTCTAGCTTACTAGTCCACTGGGGCAAGTACATTTCTCTTCCAGACTTGCTCTACCAAAAAATCCACTTGTCCCGGACAAGCCTTAATGTCGGTCCCTGTACATGGCTAGACTCTTGATACAGATCAGAATCCATCATATCTTGGACAACCCAAATCAGCGAATCTCACAGCCAAATCGGTGCAATATAGAAAATGCGCTTCAAAGAATTTCAAACAAAACTTTTTTTGTGGAAGACTTGTCTAAGTCTGTGCAATAAACTGTTAAAATTGATTTTATGATCACTAGTATAGTGATTATATTTCTGTGTTGTCATCATTCTTTTTTTTTTTTTTTTACAAACCAGCTGATATTGCCAAAAGCGACAGCAAGCTAGTGGACTGCTAAGTCGCTTTCACCCCAAAATGGCGGAAACGTAGCACTGCTACTGGGCACTGGTGTTGCAATGGAGCATTCTATTGGCTTTCACTTCTTGTCAATATAAGTTATTTGGCAGGAATGAAAGCAGGACTGAAAGCAGGAAGGAAGCAAAGACTGCCAAACAATCCCATCCGACACCCCTAACCCTAACCCTAACCCTAACCCAACCCACAGCTCAAAGCCTAACCCCACAGCCATGGGTCAAACCTACTGCCATGGTTCTCCGCCTATGATAGGTAGATGGTATACTAGGCAAGAGGTATAGGGATGTGTGTGTGTGTGGAGGGGGGGAGAAGTGTCGCCATGGTGACAGTCTCAGGAAGGGTTCTCAGCCCACAAACACAGCAGGGAGCCAGCTAGGGCCAGGGGCGGAGCCCCCCACCCCCAGCCCCCCTACAGCCCCACAGCCTCCCCCCACCCCCAGCCCCCTCCCTCTGTACACCTCTGTGGTTAATTACTGCCCTCTCATACAACACATCAAATCAGCTTCTTCTGTCTCAGCCGCCATAAATCACTAGAGACACACAGCTGACAGACGTATCACACACAGACACACACGTGTGTGAGTGAGAGAGTGTGTGAGTGAGAGAGTGAGAGTGTGTATTATTGAAAGAATGTGAAGCCTAGTTTTATCATCTTCAGGGTGACTTTGAAAAGTTAACACTCTTTGTGTCGGGCATTTGTGCGACATCAGTGTGTGTGTGTGTGTGTGTGTGTGTGTGCATTAATGTGTATAACAGTCAGAGAGAGAGAGAGAAAAAGACGAGCGAGAGAGAGGCAGAGTGAGGTAGAGGGTGAAAGAGAGAGTCTGTGTGCCTGTCCAGTAAAACAGGCCAGTAGGAATGTGAGGGGAGGGGAGAGAGGAGGGGAAGGAGAAAGAAAGGCAGGGGAGAAGGAGGGGAGGGAAGAGGAGTGAGGAGACAGTGAACACAGTTAAAACCTCCATCAGTTTTACCACCGAGGAGGGCGGGTGTGCAGGGTGGAGGAGGGCCCCTCTCCACATCCCAACTTTTAAACTGCTGTTCTTCCCTAAGGGGCTGTTCTCCCCTAAGGGGCTGTTCTCCCCTAAGGGGCTGTTCTCCCCTAAGGGGCTGTTCTCCCCTAAGGGGCTGTTCTCCCCTAAGGGGCTGTTCTCCCCTAAGGGGCTGTTCTCCCCTAAGGGGCTGTTCTCCCCTAAGGGGCTGTTCTTCCCTAAGGGGCTGTTCTCCCCTAAGGGGCTGTTTTCCCCTAAGGGGCTGTTCTCCCCTAAGGGGCTGTTCTCCCCTAAGGGGCTGTTCTCCCCTTAGGGGCTGTTCTTCCCTAAGGGGCGGTTCTCCCCTAAGGGGCTGTTCTTCCAAAGGGGCTGTTCTCCCCTAAGGGGCTGTTCTTCCCTAAGGGGCGGTTCTCCCCTAAGGGGCTGTTCTTCCTAAGGGGCTGTTCTCCCCTAAGGAGCTGTTCTCCCTTAAGGGGCTGTTCTCCCCTAAAGGGCTGTTCTCCCCTAAGGGGCTGTTTTCCCCTAAGGGGCTGTTCTCCCATAAGGGGCTGTTCTCCCCTAAGGGGCGGTTCTCCCTAAGGGGCTGTTCTCCCCTAAGGGGCTGTTCTCCCCTAAGGGGCTGTTCTCCCCTAAGGGGCTGTTCTCCCCTAAGGGGCTGTTCTTCCATTTTGTTCCAAAAAAACTTTCCACACACCAGAGGTATTGTTAGACATAAAACTCTACTGGGGCACAGGCCCCTATTCATATCCCTTTTTTTCTTTCAAGCTTGCTGCTGTCAATGCACTACGAGGCTATAGAAACTCCCATTGCTTAACCCACTATACACAGTTCAGGGACGCAAGTTTGATATCAGCTTTGGCAGCGACATCAATAGTTAATGCGAGCGCGCATTTTTTGCACATTAATTTGAGCGCAAATACTGTTTTTTGAGCTTCATGTAATAATGTTTTTATGTTTTAATCAAAATAAGATGATTGGTAGGCCTCTCATTTAGAAATTATCTTTAGTTTTTGTAATGTTTTCTTAGCCTACCTCAATTATGACTTGTGTGCCGAGTCCGACACCTGGACTTCTGTGTGCGTGCTTTACATTTTACTGGGGCACAGCAGATTTATACTGGGGCACAGCAGATTTATACTGGGGCACAGCAGATTTATACTGGGGCACATGCCCCAGTAAAAATGGTCTAACAACGCCCATGCCACACACAACACAACAGTTTCTAGTTTTCTCAAAAAATAAATTGTGGAACCGTTTTGGGAAAATATTTTTTCAGAAACAAAGAATTGTCTTAATATTTTGTCAAAAAGATATTTGTGAAAACATATTTTTGACTAAATATTTGTGAAAGGTTGGAAATATTTATGACTTTTTTAATTTCCCCAAAACCTCAGACTTGAAAGCGTTAGCTATTTTATTGCCTGGTCTGACATTAGATTTCCTCAATGAAAACCACAGAACCACTGCCTTCCTGTAAAATATGTGATACTGAGCTGTCAGCATGTGTCTGGTCGTGGGTCAGTCAACGTTGGACCTGGTCGCCAGTGGACCTTGATCTGTGACAGTCTGCCAAAGCTGGATCGGAAAAGCTGGATGTGAAGCTGTCTGTGACATTGCTTGTAAAAAGGGCTATACAAATATACAAATACATGATGATTAGATACTGAGGTGGGGGAGGGCAGCCTAGAGGAGAGAATAGGAGAGACCCTGAGGAGAATGTGTGTGTGCGCGCGTGTGAGAATGTGTGTGTGTGGAGAATGTGTGTGTGAGAATGTGTATGTGTGTGTGAGAATGTGTGTGTGTGTGTGTGAGAATGTGTGTGTGAGAATGTGTTTGTGTAAGTGTGTGTGCGTTCTCACTGATGAAAAAGGAGTATTGCCTAAAAACTGACTACCATGTCAAGATAACTTATCAACAGACTTAAGTCTTAAGTAAACACAAGGGTAAAACACGCACACACACACACACACAGACCTGTCAGCAGATGCTATCAGGCTTGAAACAGATCGACGTTAAATATGATCTGCTCCACTCTCTCTATGGGATACCTTCTGTAACTGGGAGGTGAGGTGAGATGCTGACCTGCTGTAACTGGGAGGTGAGGTGAGATCCTGACCTGCTGTAACTGGGAGGTGAGATCCTGACCTGCTGTAACTGGGAGGTGAGATCCTGACCTGCTGTAACTGGGAGGTGAGATCCTGACCTGCTGTAACTGGGAGGTGAGGTGAGATCCTGACCTGCTGTAACTGGGAGGTGAGATCCTGACCTGCTGTAACTGGGAGGTGAGGTGAGATCCTGACCTGCTGTAACTGGGAGGTGAGGTGAGATGCTGACCTGCTGTAACTGGGAGGTGAGATCCTGACCTGCTGTAACTGGGAGGTGAGATCCTGACCTGCTGTAACTGGGAGGTGAGGTGAGATCCTGACCTGCTGTAACTGGGAGGGGTTCCTCCAGCAGGAAGACGGTCTGCTTCCAGTGTGTCTTGGTGGCCTGGGCGCCCGTGGAAAACATCACCTGGCATAAAAAACACAACTTGATTCAGCGGCAACTAACACACAACTAACACAGATACAGATAACTGCACAGATACAGATCCCAGCAAAGCACAAAACATCATCATGTCTGAAACATGGCTGTATATATATGATGTAACTCATGTTTAGTTTTTTTTTTTTTACAAAAAGGATTAAATATTTAACATTTTGCGCCCTTCTTAATGTGAAATGCCCCAGAGTGTTAGAGTTAGACCTCTGTAGAGCTGGAAGTCAAACCTGTGGTTGGACCTCCATAGAACTGTAACTATGACCAGCCCTCCCCCAGTGTGCTGGCTCTCCTGAGAGAGAGACGATCTAAGAGAAACCAAGGGACCGGGTCCTCCCGTCAGCGGCTCTAACAGAGAATCACGTCCTCACGGCTACGCACCAAACCCCGGGGAAATAGAAACTGCAATTAAGGATGTATGTGTGTGTGTGTGGCTTGGTGAGCTTGACGTCAGCTGTTCCTTGTGGCTAGTCCAGCTGCTGGAGCACCATGGGGATGGAGAACTCTCCAGAACGTGATCATGGGACGTCCCCGGCTGCAGGCTCACCTTGCTGCTGCAGGCTCTGTCAAAGAACACATCGAAGTGGCCGGCAATCGCCTGGAACGACATGTGAGAGAGATAAGAGATATGTGACAAGAGAGATAAGCGCTATATAAGAGAGAGATATGATATATATATATTTATATATGTATGTACTGTATGTATGCGTCTATGCATGTATGCATGTGTGCATCTGAGTTTCCCTGGTTCCACAGTTGCAGCCCTGGACACCATATGATGCCGCTGGCATGAATGTGCTGCAGATTAAACCTCTGCTTCTAGAATCTTCCTGTTTAGCACTGCTCTGTTATTTATCGTGGTGTTTATTTTTTATTTATTGTCTGTTTTTATGGTACTGACCTGAATGAAATACATTTCGGACAATAAAGAACATCTAATCTAATAATATAATTAAATCTAATTAAAATGCTATTTCTATTCATCCCTCCTTCACTCCCCTTGTAAACCTCAACTGGGCTCCTTAAATTCAGCTGAGTCAACACCTGGTCCCATGCGACTCTTACCTTCGTCTAAAATCTGTCGCCAAGCAAAAGAAATAAATTACGTTTCAGTCAGAGAACCAGTCAAAACACCAACATTTTTGCTGAGCGGTAAAAAAAAAACATATTAACTAAATTTGCTGAGCTGGCATTTTTATGTTGCGGTTATATCTGATATAAAACAATTATTGTGGAAGGAAAGTTCTTGCATGTTGGCGGATGTAGGTCAATTCTTTCATGTACGTTTCTTAAATGTAGGTTTCAGTCACCTTCCGGCAGTCACTTTCCAAGCATAATTTCTGCTGTTTTTGTGCAAAAAAAGATGGATGGTCGTCGGAAAGGACTCTCTCTAAGCTATAAACAAATACAGTCATAAAAAATAGAAATAAACGCCCAGGTGACTAAAACACATTGAAAGAAAACACACACAGTGTGCCCGGAGGTGACCATTTCAGATGTGAGGTAAACCCTCCCCCCCCCCCCCCCTCCCCCAGGCTTGTTTTCCTCTCGTTTCTGCAGGGAAAGAGGCACTATCAATCTCAGGAGCGCACTTGTAGTGGCGATGATGCAGAACTAATAGCTTTTAATCCTGACACACATGGCAGCATGAGGACGGCACTGCAGACAAAGAGCATGGGAGGGAGAGAGAGGGAGAGAGAGAGGGAGAGAATGAAGGGGAAGGAGAGAGAGAAAGAGAAGGAAAAAGAAAGGGAGAAAGAGAGGGAGAAAGAGAGGGAGAAAGAGAAGGAGAAAGAGAGGGAGAAAGAGAGGGAGAAAGAGAGGGAGAGAAACAGAGGTAGAGAATAAAGGGGAGAGAGACGAGGAGCCAGAGGAGAAAAAGAGAGTAATCATGGGTAGAAAGGGATCCAAAGCGTCAGTGATCATGGTGTTGGCTCTGAGTGGTCCCTCAGTGGTAGAAAAGGAACAGGGAAAAAACTAACACTAAAATCCATTCTCTCATTTTGCAGTACCTGACCAACACTGTGCCTTTACTACATACACACAAACATAAACGCACACACCTTCCTGATCACCTGACCTGATCACCTGACCTGGGCCTCCCAGCGTCCTGAGTGTATGAATGCAGACATGCAGGAGAGGGGCAGGCAGCTCCGGCTACAGGAACAGAAGGGCCCTGGATTAAGGAGCATGTCAACGCAACGCAATTATGGCTCTTAATGAACGCTGTGGGGTGGACGCTGGTTGGCTAATTAGGAAATTAGCAGTAATTGCTCGTCAGGTGGGGTGGAGCCACCTCCCTGGGAGAGACCGTCACCCGCACTCCTCTCCCGTCGCCGCTGACAACGCCTCGTAAGCGAGATTGATTGTCACCTCTGCGTCGTTTGACTTTCGTGGAGCGACTCGATAAAAACTGTGAACAAACACCCAAGGAGTTACTGTGAGAAGACACAGGGTAGGTTACTATAGCAAAACATGGCCGCAGCACAGCAGCACTACCGTAACTACACCGTTTCTACAGTAACTACAGTTCCTACCTTAACTACAGTAACTATACTGTTTCTACAGTTACTACAGTAACTACACTGTTTCTACAGGAACTACAGCTACTACCTTAACTACAGTAACTACACGGTTTCTACAGTAACTACCTTAACTACAGTAACTACACTTTCTACAGTAACTACACGGTTTCTACAGTAACTACCTTAACTACAGTAACTACACTTTACAGTAACTAAACGGTTTCTACTGTAACTACACGGTTTCTACAGTAACTACACTTTCTACAGTAACTACACGGTTTCTACAGTAACTACAGTTACTACCTTAACTACAGTATCTACACTGTTTCTGCAGTAACTACCGTTACTACCTTAAGTACAGTAACTACACCGTTTCTACAGTAACTACAGTTACTACCTTAACTACAGTAACTACACTGTTTCTACAGTAACTACATGTAGCCGGACCAGTCTGGGAAGAGGGTGAGAGAGAGAGAGAGAGAGAGAGAGAGAGAGAGAGAGAGAGAGAGAGAGAGAGAGAGAGAGAGAGAGAGAGAGAGAGAGAGAAAGAGCAAAAGAGAAACAAGGGAAATTAGTAGAAAAAGGAGGGACGAGGAATTGTGTAAAAATTCAAAAAAAGCTAAACTAAAAAAAGAAAGGCTTTCATACATGAACTGCCAAAAATCAAAAGGGGCCTGAAATTACCACTTTTCATTTTCTTCAGTTTAGCCTTGGGAATCTGTCTGGGATAAGCGATGACGACGGTTTAACACACACACACACAAGCTACAAAATGCCACTACTCTCTTGTCCCATATCAGACACACACACACCACAGGGTGCCAGCCGGCCTGCCCTCCTCTGGACGAGCGACAGGGAGAATTAATAATTATCATCATGGATAACAGCAGCAGAGAGCCATTCATCACCTCTGCCTCTGTGCTGCTGCTGTCAGAGCTCCCACGTGGCAAGCCCTGATATGGGGGGGAGGGAGGTTAGGGGGAGCCCTGATATGGGGGGGGGGGGGGTTAGGGGGAGCCCTGATATGGGGGGGGGGGGGGGAGGTTATGGGGAGCCCTGATACGTGAGGGGCTGATACATCTGTGGTGGGGGGGTTAGGGGGAGGCCCTGCTATATGGGAGAGGACAGGAGAGAAGTGGGGGGATGGGGGGAGGGGTGAAGGGTGAAGGGGGGAGGACGATGCTAATG